>NC_142013.1:3818581-3926081 GCF_049901735.1 Notechis scutatus | reverse complement strand
AAGAAAGAAAGAAAGAAAGAAAGAAAGAAAGAAAGAAAGAGAAAAAAAGAAAAAAGAAAGAAAAAAAAAAGAAAGGAAAGAAAGGAAAGAAAAGGAGTGGAGGTAGGGGACAAAAAGAAGGAAAAGAGAAGGAGTGGTGATAGGGGAGGAGGAAGGAGAAAGGGAGGGAGGGAGGAAAGAAAGAAAGAAAGAAAGAAAGAAAGAAAGAAAGAAAGGTAAAGGGAGAAAGAAAAAGGGAAGGAAGGAAGGAAGGAAGAGAGAGAGAGAGAGAAAGGAAGGAAGAGAAAGGAAGGAAGAAAAAGAGGGAAAAATAGAAAGGAAAATAGAAAGGAAAAAGAAAGAAAGAAAAAGGAATAAATAGAAAGGAAAAAGAGAGAAAAGAGGAAAAAATCGGAAGGAAAAAGAAAAGAAAGAAGAGGAAAAATAGAAAGGAAAAAGAAAGGAAAGAAAGAAAGGAAAAGGGGAAGAAAAAAAACCGCTTTCGGTGGAATTTTGCACGGGGCGTCGAGGTTGCTGGGTGGGGGTTGCGCTGACTTTTGCGCTGTGTTGCATCCACAGGAGGGAGGGGGTGTGTTGCGCTGAGTTTTGCAGGGGGCATCCAGAGTTGGGGTTCCGCTGTTTTGTTTTGTTTTTGCACGGGGCATCCAGAGGATTGCCCTGACTTTTGCACGGCGTTGCGTCGGGGGGTTGCGCTGACTTTGCACATGGGGGTGAGGATTGCGCTGAGTTTTGCAAGGGGCGTGTGTGTGTGTGTATGCGTTCCGCTGACTTGCACGGCGTTGCATGGGGGGAGGAGTTGCGCTGAGTTTTGCACGGGGCATCGATGGGGGAGGGGGTTTGAGCTCCTCTGAGGTGCTTTGAGGTGGGGGGCGCGAGGGGCGCGTCCTCCTTTTTTTTTTTTTCCTTCTGCCCTTTTTGCAACTTTGGAGCCGCCAGCACCGGACCTCCGTGGCTGAATGGGACCTAGGGAGGGAGTTTCCATTCGAAGCGGAGCGCGTCTAGAGAAAAGAAGGACGAGAGGAGACAGGATAGCAGTCTTCCAGTATTTGAGGGGCTGCCCCAAAGAAGGGGGAGTCAAGCTATCCTCCAAAGCCCCTGAAGGCAGGACGAGAAGCAATGGATGGAAACTAATCCAGGAGAGAAAGCAACTTAGAATTAAGAAGAAATTTCCTGACAGTGAGAACAATTAACCAGTGGAACTCCTTGCCACCAAAAGTTGTAGATACTCCAATACTGGAGGTTTTTAAGAAGAGACTGGACAGTCATTTATACAGGTCATCAGAGTTGGGAGGGACCTTGTAGGGCATCTAGTCCAACCCCCCTGCCCAAGCGGGAGACCCTACACCATTTCTGACAAATGGCAGTCCAGCCTCTTCTTGAAAGTCTCAAGTGATGGCGCTCCCACAATTTCCAAGGGCAACTTCTGTTCCATGGGTTGATTGTTCTCACTGTCAGAAAGTTTCTCCTTATTTCCAGGTTGAATCTTTCCTTGTTCAGTTTCCATCCATTATCCCTTGTCTGGCCTTCAGGTGCTTTGGAGAATAGCTTGACCCCCTTCCTCCTCTCTGTGGCAGCCCCTCAAATATTGGAAGATGCTCTCCTGTCTCCCCTGATCCTTCTCTTCCCTAGACTAGCCAGGCCCAGTTCCTGCAGTTGTTCATCGTAGGTGTTAGTCTCCAGTGCTCTAATCCTCCTGGTTGCTCTTCTCTGCACTCTTTCTAGAGTCTCAACATCTTTTTTATAGTGTGGTGACCAAAACTGGATGCAGTACTCTAGGTGTGGTGTTACTAAGGCTTTATAGAGTGGTATTAGTACCTCCCTTGATCTCGATTGTATCCCTCTGTTAATACAATTTAGGATTGCGTTAGCTTTTTTGGCTGCTGCTGCTGCACACGGCTGGCTCCTATTTAGCTGGTTGTCCACTGAGACTCCAAGATCCCTCTCACAGTTCCTGCAATTGAGCCTGGTTTCACCCAGTCTATATGTGTCCTTTGGGTTTTTCTTGCCCAAGTGTAGGACTTTCCTTTTCTCCACATTGAATTTCATTTTTTTAGATAGGGCCCAGTGTTCTAGTCTAGTTTGTATCTTGAGCCTATCTTCTTGGGTGTTAACTATTCCTGCCATTTGTCTGAAATGGTGTACGATCTGCTGCTTGAGGAGGGGGTTGGGCTAGAAGACCTCCAAGGTCCCTTCCAGCTCTATTCTGATTGATTGATTGATTGAATCTCTTTGCTGCACCTGAACTCCGATCTGGGTTTGTTCAGCCGCGTTAGAAGAGTTAACCATGTTAGCTTTGAAAAGAAAAAAAAAAGAAAAGAGGAAGAAGAAAGAAAGAGAAAGAAAAAGAGAGAGAAAAGTGATAGAAAGAAAAAGAGAAGGAAAGGAAAAAGTGAGAGACAGAAAAAGAAGAAAGAGAAAGGAAGGAAGGAAGGAAGGAAGGAAGGAAGGAAGGAAGGAAGGAAGGAAGAAGAAGGAAAGAAAGGAAAGAAAGAAAGAAAGAAAGAAAGAAAGAAAGAAAGAAAGAAAGAAAGAAAGAAAAAGAAAAGAGGAAAAAGGAAAAAAAAAGAAAAAGAAAGAAAGAAAAGAAAGAGACAGAAGGGAATGAAAGGAAAAAGAGGGAAAGAAAGAAAGAAAAGAGAAAGAAAAAGGGAGAAAAAAGAAAAGGGAAAAAGAAAGAAAAGTAAAGAGAAAATAGAGGAAGAAAGAGAGAAAGAAAGAGAGAAAGAAAGAGATGGAGAGGAAGGAAGGAAAGTATAGATGATGCCAGAAGAATTCAGATTCTGCTCACTGCTGTTCCTTGCAAGTAATAATCTAGCAGGGCAAGAAATGAGAGAAGCTGGATTTTTGCATGCAGGGCTTGTTCCTGAGAGGTAGCAGCCATTTTCTGCCTTAAACTCCTGCCGTCCTTCCTTCCTTTCTCTCTCTCTCTCTCTCTCTCTCATTAGAAGCCTTTGTCTGGACCAGTCACACCGTGATGGGAGGCCTTCCTTAAAATTTGAGCAGGAATTGCCGTAGGATTTAACCAGAAACCTTTGGTCCTCGTCTTATGACCACGATTGAGGCCAAGATTTCCATTGCAAACCAAGATAGTCGTTTGGTGAGCTTTCCCTTGCTTTGCGACCTTCCTTGTTTTATTTAAAACCTTGAAGTTAAGTCACTAACACAGTCACTAACATAGCTAGAATCTGGCTTCCCTATTGGCTTTGCTTGCGGGGGGGGAGTGTCATAAAACAGAGCACTCCTGACCCCCCCGGAGACTGCAACCGTCATTAATAGTTGCCAAGCATCCGAATTTCGATCATGGCAGCCATGAGGAGGCTGCAACGGTTATCAGTGTGAACAATAATCCTAAATCACTTTTTTTTTCAGAACGGTTGGTCACTTAAACAAACTCTTTGGTCACTAAGCAAACTTTCGTAAGTCGAGGACTTATCTGTATTGTACGTATGATCGCACCGAGCCGGGGCCTTCTGCAATCCCCTTTTGCCAGGGGAGAAGCGGGAGAGGGTGCCTGTTTATTAGCTCTACAGGTAGTCCTCGTTTAGCGACCACTGTTGGGGTCGGCAGCTCGGTGATTGAGCGGAGCGGTTGCTAAGTGAAACCACAACCTGTGCTTGCAGCCAGATTTCAGCTTTCCTTGCTTATGCACACCTGGGGAAGGTCCTCAACTTACAACGGTCCATTTAGTGACCATTGGAAGTTAACAACGGTGCTGGAAAAAGTGACTTAGGACAGTTTTTTTTTCACACTTAACGACCATGGCCACGTGACTTACATTCAGATCCGTGGTTCGTATTTACGGCTGGGTCAAATGATCCCCTTTTGCAACCTTCTGGCAAGCGAAGTCAATGAGGAAGCCAAGTTCGCTTAACAACGGTGTGACTAATTTAACAACGGCAGTGATTCACTTAACGAACTGTGGCCGGAAAGGTCATAAAATGGGGAAATCCAATACCTTCACCACATCCGCAACCTTAGGATGGGAACTCGGCCATTGTCTTCTCACCTGGTTTCCTAGTTTGAGCATCCCGTCTTAACGAGAACACAACAATAGCATTTTATTATTTTATTTAAATGCAGGGTTTCTCAGAATCGGCAAGTTTAAACTTGGGTGGACTTCGACTCCCAGAATTCCCCAGCCAGCCTTGTTGGACGAGGAATTCTGGGCGTTGAAGTCCACTCAACTGAAAAGTTTTCAGGGCTGAGAAACACAACGGTACTGTATTAAACCTAGATTTATTTATTTTTAATTGTTCCTTTGCTTTGAATCTTCTTGATTCCTCTGTTGGCTCAGTGAACCTACCTAGATATAGATAGGTCCTTGACATATGACTACAATTGAACCCGAAATCTTTATTTGCTAAGCAAGAGAGTTAAGGGAGTTTCCCCTTTTACGACCACAGTTGTTAAAGGGAATCACTGCACTTGTTAAATAAATAACACGGCCATTAAACGATTCTGGCTTCCCCGTTGACTTTGCCTTGTCAGAAAGTTGCAAATATGAACCTTTTGCCAAGCGCCTGGATTTTGATCACGTAATCCATGAGGATGCTGCCAACGGTCGTAAGTGTGAAAAAGGGTCGTAAGTCACTTTTTTCAGTGCCGTTGTAACTCTGAACAGTCGCTAAATGAACTTGCTGTAAGTTGAGTTACTTGCCAGGGCTGTAAATAGTAAACCCAGTTGGGAGTCTGCATTCTCTTTTTATAATCCATTTATAATCCGTTTCCTGGCTTTGCAGTTTCCTTCTTCCTCCTCTTCTTTATCCTCTCCCTTTGCCAGAGGTGTAAGGTGTGTGTAACTTTGGAGGAGGAGGAGGAAGAGTCTTTTGGAAAGGGTCACACTTTCCCCAGAAGTAATGATGAAGTTCAAAGTAATCCAGTATGCAAAGCAGGGGAAACTCCCAGTTCCCAGGATAATATTTGCAAGAAGTTAAAAAGTGCATCTACTCTTAAGATCTCAGCGGAATCCGGATTGTCTGGATTCAAGTAGCATTTGGGCGTCAAGAGCTTTTTGGCCTGTGAAAATGTGGGGTTTGTTGAAGCTGGTTTTATGCGATACCAAAAACAAACAAAAAAACCTAACATGGTTTAGACCAGCGGTCTTCAACTCCCAGAAATCCTCCTCCAGTCATATTAGCTCAGGAATCCTGGGAATTGGAAGTCCACAAGTCTTAAAGTTGCCAAGTTTGAAGACCTTTGGATTAGATGGATGGATGGATGGATGGATGGATGGATGGATAGATAGATAGATGATAGATAGATGATAGATAGATAGACAGACAGACAGACAGACAGACAGACAGACAGATATAGATTAGATAGAGATACAGTTTAGATGGATGGATAGATGGATAGATGGATAGATATAGACAGATTAGATAAATAGAGATAGATAGATGACAGTTTAAATAAGATAGATAGATAGATAGATAGATAGATAGATAGATAGATAGATAGATAGATAGACATAGATAGACATAGATAGATAGACATAGATAGATAGACATAGATTAGATAGAGATTTTATGCGATACCAAAAACAAAACAAAAAACTAACATGGTTTAGACCAGCGGTCTTCAACTCCCAGAATTCCTCCTCCAGTCATGTTAGCT
Organism: Notechis scutatus; assembly: GCF_049901735.1. Classification (NCBI taxonomy): domain Eukaryota; kingdom Metazoa; phylum Chordata; class Lepidosauria; order Squamata; family Elapidae; genus Notechis; species Notechis scutatus. The sequence goes on along the minus strand of NC_142013.1, from coordinate 3,920,468 downwards.
CAGGAATCCTGGGAATTGGAAGTCCACAAGTCTTAAAGTTGCCAAGTTTGAAGACCGTTGGATTAGATGGATGGATGGATGGATGGATGGGTGGGTGGGTGGATGGATGGATGGATATATAGATAGATATATATAGATAGATAGATAGATAGATAGATAGATAGATAGATAGATAGACAGACAGACAGACAGACAGACAGACAGACAGACAGATAGATTAGATAGAGATACAGTTTAGATGGATGGATGGATGGATGGATGGATGGATGGATGGGTAGGTGGGTGGATGGATGGATAGATAGATAGATAGATAGATAGATAGATAGATAGATAGATAGATGATAGATAGATGATAGATAGATGATAGATAGATGATAGATAGATAGATTGATAGATAGATGATAGATAGATAGATGATAGATAGATAGATAGATAGATAGATAGATAGATGATTGATAGATAGATAGATAGACAGACAGACAGACAGACAGACAGACAGACAGATATAGATTAGATAGAGATACAGTTTAGATGGATGGATGGATGGATGGATGGATGGATAGATGGATGGATAGATGGATAGATATAGACAGATTAGATAACTGGAGATAGATAGATGGATGGATAGATGGATGGATAGATGGATAGATATAGACAGATTAGATAAATAGAGATAGATAGATAGACAGTTTAGATAGATAGATAGATAGATGGATAGATAGATAGATAGATAGACATAGATTAGATAGAGATTTTATGCGATACCAAAAACAAAACAAAAAACTAACATGGTTTAGACCAGCGGTCTTCAACTCCCAGAATTCCTCCTCCAGTCATGTTAACTCAGGAATTCTGGGAGTTGGAAGTCCACAAGTCTTAAACTTGCCACGTTTGAAGGCCCTTGGATTAGATGGATGGATGGATGGATGGATGGATAGATAGATAGATAGACAGATAGAGATTAGATAGAGATAGACAGTTTAGATAGATAGATAGATAGATGATAGATAGATAGATAGACAGATAGACAGATAGATAGACAGATATAGATTAGATAGAGATAGACAGTTTAGATAGATACATAGATAGATAGATAGATAGATAGATAGATAGATAGATAGATAGATAGATAGACAGAGACAGACACACAGATAGAGATAGACAGATTAGATAGAGATAGACAGTTTAGATAGATAGATAGATAGATAGATAGATAGATAGATAGATAGATAGATAGACAGATAGACAGATAGACAGATAGAGATTAGATAGAGATAGACAGTTTAGATAGATAGATAGATAGATAGATAGATAGATGATAGATAGATAGATAGATGATAGATAGATAAATATAGATAGATATAGATAGATAGATAGATAGATAGATAGATAGATAGATAGATAGATAGAGATTAGATAGATAGAGATAGACAGTTTAGATGGATGGATGGATGGATGGATGGATGGATGGATGGATGGATAGATAGATAGGTAGAGATAGACAGATTAGATAGAGATAGACAGTTTAGATAGGTAGGTAGGTAGGTAGGTAGGTAGGTAGATAGATAGATAAATAGATAGATAGATAGATAGATAGATAGATAGATAGATAGATAGATATGGAGATGGAAGATAGACACTGTAGTTCAAGGGTCTTCAAACTTGACAGTTTTAAGACTTGTGGACTTCAACTCCCAGAATTCCTCCTCCAGTCAGGTTAGCTCAAGAATTCTGGGAGTTGAAGTCCACAAGTCTTAAACTTGCCACATTTGAAGGCCCTTGGATTAGATAGATAGATGATAGATAAATGATAGATAGAGATGAAGGTAGAAGATATAGATAAGATAGATACTGTAGATCAGGGGTCTTCAAACTTGACAGCTTTAAGACTTGTGGACTTCAACTCCCAGAATTCCTCCTCCTGTCATGTTAGCTCAGGAATTCTGGGAGTTGAAGTCCACAAGCCTTAAACTTGCCAAGTTGGAAGAGCCTTGGATTAGATAGAAGTCAATATTTGTAGCTAAGGGTTGAATTGTGGGATCCTCAGCGCTCTCAGAAGTGGATTGTTTTCTTGCAGACGTTTAATGTCCTGACTGGGTAACGTCAGTGCTAGAAGGGAGTGGAGTTTGTGGAGAGGAGGAGGAGGAGGGAGGGAGGAGGAGGAGGAGGAGGGGAGGAGGAGGAGGACTGCGGGGTCCTTGGTGCGCTCTGAAGTGGATTGTTTTCTTGCAGACGTTTCATTCCCTAACTAGGTAATGTCATCAGTGCACAAGATGGTTTGTTGAACTTTGCCCTTAAACGATGGGGAGGCTTTTGGACCAGTTGAGAATCCTGGTTGTTGGCCATGGGAGGGCTTCCCCCGGGGCCCTCTTGAAATATTTTGGACTTGCCTTCCCTTATACAAGGGCTCTTCCACTCTCAACCCCTCATTTAGCGATGGGAGCCCAGCCTGTCTTCTTATGTTGGGTGCAGCAAAGTGATTCAATCAATCAGAGCAGAGCTGGAAGGGGCCTCGGAGGTCTTCTAGTCCAACCCCCCTGCTTAGGCAGAAAACCCTATAGCAGTTCAGACAAATGGCTGTCCAATATCTTCTTAAAAACCTCCAGTGTTGGAACATCCACAACTTCTGGAGGCCAGGCGTTCCACTGCTTAATGGTTCTCCCTGTCAGGAAATTCCTCCGTATTTCCATATTGGAACTCCCTCTGACTTAACCTCCCAGAATTCCCTTGCCCAGGATGTTTTCAGATGGGTGGATCATAGAATCATAGAGCTGGAAGGGTGCTTGGAGGTCTTATATAGTCCAGGGGTCTCCAACCTTAGCAACTTTAACACTTGTGGACTTCAACTCCCAGAATTCCTCAGCCAGCAAAGCTGGCTGAGGAACTCTGGGAGTTGAAGTCCACAAGTCTTAAAGTTGCCAAGGTTGAGACCCCTGTTCTAGTCCATCCCTCTGCCCAAACAGGAGACCCTATCCCCGTGTTCAGGGGTGGGATTCTGCAGGTTCGCACCTATTTGCTAGAACCGGTTGTTAACATTCTAAGCAGTTTGGAGAACCAGTTGTTAGAAGAAATTACAGGGCTAATCCTGTAAGGAAGGCAGGAAGGAAACATTCTGGTGTTGCTTACAGAAACTGCCTCTCCGTTAACCCTTATTACATTCTTGGCAGGACTAGACTTCCTGTCTCAGGAACGTCTCTGGAGGTTTTTCCCCCTCCTTTGCTGGTACTTTGCTTGTGCGGAGTGACCATTCAAAGTTACAATGGCACTGAAAAAAGTGACTTATGACCGTTTTCCACACTTACGACTGTTGCAACATCCCCACAGTCATGAGAGGCCAGGCAAGGAGATGCGTGCCTCGATGTGAGTGATATTGAGTTGGCCACGCCCACCCAGTCACATGACCACCAAGCCATGTCCACCCAGTCACATGACCACCAAGCCACACCCACCACCTAAGCCACGCCCACAGAACCGGTTGTTAAAAATTTGAATCCCATCCCTGCTTACCACTTCTGGAGGCAAGTAGTTCCACTGGCTAATTGTTCTCTCTGTTCGGATAAAGGTGGGGGATAAAGGCATTAACGAAAGCAGTGTGGGGTTTGAAGCTCCGCCCCTTTTGTGCATAAATTGTCACATTCAACATACAGGTACCCCTCAACCTGTTTGTTTAGTGAACCTGTGAAGTTACAACAGCACCGAAAAAAGCGACCTATGACCGTTATTTCACACTTACGACCGTTCCAGCATCCCCGTGGTCACGGGATCAAAATTTGAAAGGCTCGGCAACTGGCATGTACTTATGCCTGTTGCAGCATCCTGGGATCACGGAATTCCCCTTTTTGCAACCTTCCGGCCGGCAAAATCCATGGCTGCAAAGCATTAACAACTGGGTTACTAACTGGACAACTGCAAAGATTTACTTCATGACTGCGGCAAGAAAGGTTGTAAAATGGTGGGGCAAAACTCGTTCAGCGACCGTGTGGTGAAAGTTTGGGGCTCAGTTGTGATCGTAAGTCAAGGACTGCCTGTACAACGGGGGGGGGGTGAGGAGCTTGCAAGAGTGACCCAATTTTTGAGACAGGAGGATCAGATCCTGCAGGTATCTTCAACAGATAACCGATAATCAGAGTTGGAAGGGACCTTGTAGGTCATCTAGTCCAACCCTCTGCTCAAGCAGGAGTCCCTACACCATTTCTGACCAATGGAAGTCCAATCTCTTCTTGAAAGCCTCCAGTGGTGAAGCTCCCACAACTTCTGAAGGCAACTTCTGTTCCATGGGTTGATTGTTCTCCCTGTCAGAGAGTTTCTCCTTATTTCCAGGTTGAATCTCTCTCCTTGATCAGTTTCCATCCATTGTTCCTTGTCGGGCCTTCTGGTGCCTTGGAAAATAGCTTGACCCCTTCCTCCTCCCTGTGGCAGCCCCTCAAATATTGGAAGGCTGCCTCCTGTCTCCCCTGGTCCTTCTCTTCCCTAGACTAACCAGGTCCAGTTCCTGCAACCGTTCTTCATATGTTTTAACCTCCAGTCCCCTAATAATCTTCTTGGCTCTTCTCTGGATTCTTTCTAGATTCCCAACATCTTTTTTTTATTGTGGTGACCAGAACTGGACAATTGAACTGAACAGAACAAAACAGCTGTTCCACTGATTAATGGCAGCCCCTCAAATATTGTAAGGCTGCTCTCCTGTCTCCCCTGGTCCTTCTCTTCACCAGACTAACCAGGCCCAGTTCCTGCAACTGTTCATCGTATGTTTTAGTCTCCAGTCCCCTCATCATCCTGGTTGCTCTTCTCTGTACTTTTTCTAGAGTCTCAACATCTTTTTTACATCTCTTCTTTGTGGCAAGCTCTGAGATATTGGAATATTGCTATCATGTCCCCCCATCCTTCTTTTCCTTAAACTAGGCATGTCCTCTGTCCATCCATGATTCACTCAGATGTCTTTTTCTTTCTTTCTTTCTTTCTTTCTTTCTTTCTTTCTTTCTTTCTTTCTTTCTTTCTTTCTTTCTTTCTTTCTTTCTTTCTTTCTTTCCTTCCTTCCTTCCTTCTTCCTTCCTTCCTTCCTTCCTTCTTTCTTCCTTCCTTCCTTCCTTCCTTCCTTCCTTCCTTCCTTCCTTCCTTCCTTTCCTTCCTTTCCTTCCTTTCCTTTCCTTCCTTCCTTCCTTCCTTCCTTCCTTCCTTCTCTTTTTTTTCTCTTTGGAAAATAGCTTGACCCACCCCTCTTATCTGTGGCAGCCCCTGAGATATTAGAAGACCTCTATCCTGTCTCCCCTGGTCCTTCTCTTCCCTAGACTAGCCAGGCCCAGTTCCTGCAACCTAACTTCGTATGTTTTAGCCTCCGGTCTCCCTAATCCTCCTGGTTGCTCTTCTCTGCACTCTTTCTAGAGTCTCGGCCTCTTTTTTTATAGGGTGGTGACCAAAACTCGATGCAGTACCCTAGGTGTGGTCTTACTAAGGCTTTACAGCAGGGGTGTCCAACCTTTCACCTTCCCTGGGCCACATTAGAAGATGAAAATTTGGTTTGGGCCGCACATAATTAAATTAAATAATAAAATAAATTAAATTAAAATAATAAAATAAAATAAAATAATTATGTATTATTTATTATTAATTATTTATTAAAAATTATTTATTTTTATTTTATAATTTTGTGGCCAAATTTTGCGGGATGGGGGGAGAGGGGAAGAAAGCTCGCCCGCCTCGCACCTACCTCTCCTCCTGCAAATTATTTATTTTTATTAATTTTCCGGCCAAATTTTGCGGGGTGGGGGGAGGGGGAAGAAAGCTCGCCCGCCTCACGCCTACCTCTCCTCCTGCAAATGCAGAAGCAGCCGCAGCGGTGGCGGCGGCGACAACAGCAGGAGGTGGCGGGGCGGGACTTTTGGGCTGCGGCTGCCCACCTTTTCTGTTGCTCGCCTCGCCCCGCCTCGCGCCTGCCTCTCCTCCTCCTCCTCACTGGATCTTTCATGAAGGTTGGGGTGGGCGTTGGGCCGCATTACGAGGCGACCTGGGCCGCATGCGGCCCGTGGGCCGCGGGTTGGACAAGCCTGCTTTACAGAGTGGTATTAGTACCTCCCTTGATCTCGATTGTATCCCCCTGTTGATGCAGCTTAGGATTGCATTGGCTTTTTTGGCTGCTGCTGCACACGTCTGGCTCCTATTTAGCTGGTTGTCCACCAAGACTCCAAGATCCCTCTCACAGTTCCTGCTACTGAGCCTGGTTTCACCCAGTCTATGTGTGTCCTTTGGGTTTTTCTTGCCTAAATGTAAAACTTTACTTTCCTCCACGTTGAATTTTAATTTTGTTCGATAGAGCCCAGGGTTCAAGTCTGTCACGATCCATCTGGATCTTGAGCCTGGATAAAGGTAAACCGTGGAATTTTATTTAGCGAGCAGTGATTTCTGACGTGTAAGTCTTGCAGAAAGGGGTGTGCGCAGACTACGCAAGTCAGTGTTGTGGGTTCTTGTTCCTTCAACCGGAGTTGTGTTACGGGGCGTTTTCTACAACCCCAACTAACCTAGCCATCTCGTGAGGCTGGTTGTTATTCAGGATTATTTTTTCTGCTTGGCAACTAGAGTTCTCCACGTGGGTTCCAGAGGGATGTTTTTGGATGACGTGTAAAATTGAGATAGAAATGCAAACAGACCCCACCTTAATTTTGTTTACTAGTAATTTTGTTTGCCGGGGGCGGTCATCATTCCAGAGAATTTTCCTTATCTAAACAGAGGAATGTTCAAGGCTGGCCAAAAAGTACTGGGAACTGACCTTCAACTTCCTGCTGGCTTCCCCATTGAGATTTGATTGGGCGTTGGTTCTTACCCGATACGCCCCTTCTCGGCGAGCCGCGAGGAGCATCCAGAGACTGGGATGTGCTTCTGAGTCCTCTTCTTGCAGGCTGAGCTTTAGATGAGGAAACGCTCCGCCCCCTCACGTGACACGGCGCAGCGTCTCCCCAGTTTTTTTTTGCGATAACGAGAAGAAAGGTTATGAAATCCTTCTAATCAACTATTGGCTCCTTGGCTGAAACAAGAGTCCCCACCAGACGGAGAAGCTAGGGTGGGGCTGGATGCTCCTCGCGGCTCGCCGAGAAGGGGCGTATCAGGTAAGAACCAACGCCCATTCTCCCTCGAGCCGCTCGGAGCATCCAGAGACTGGGACATACCAAAGCTTGGCTGTCCTACGGGTGGGACTCCGTCTGGCCCGAAAGCCCCTCCGGATCACTGATGACCCTCTGTAAGACTCGTCGGCCAAAAGAGGCCTCCGCTGAGGCATACGTATCTGTTTTGTAATGTCTGATAAACGGGGACGGAGAGGCCCAGGTGGCTGCCCGACAAATGTCAGCTATGGGGGCTTGCTTGGCCCAGGCCGCCGAGGTAGCTGCACTCCTGGTGGAATGGGCGGTTATTCCACCAGGTGCGGGCAGAGATTGAGAAAGGTAGCACCTGGCGATAGTCGCCCTAATCCAGCGACTGATGGTGGAGGGAGAGACCTTGAGTCCCAGTGTCCTGGGCTGAAAGGAGAGGAAAAGGGATTCTGATCTTCGCAGGGATTGAGTGCGCTTAATATATATACGCAAGGCCCTTCTAACATCTAGGGTGTGCCAAAGGACCTCCCTGTCCCTCGAGGGCCTGGGGCAAAAGTTTGGTAGGACCAGTTCCTGTGACCTATGGAAGGGTGAGTTAACCTTGGGTAGGAAGGTGGGGTCGGGGCGAAGGACCACCCGATCAGCGTGGAACACGCATAGATCGCTCCTAACTGACAAAGCTGCTATTTCCGAAACTCGACGAGCGGAAGTAATAGCCACTAGAAAAACTACTTTAAAAGTTAGAAATTGAAGGGATGACTCCCTCAGAGGCTCAAACGGATGTCGTGTAAGAGAAAGGAGGACCTTGTTGAGGTTCCATGTGGGGAACCTGTGAACAGTGGGAGGGCACAGGTTGGTGGCGCCCCTAAGGAAAGATCTAACCCGGGGATGAGAAAGGGAACCGTAGTTATCACAGGAGACCACGGTTGAGAGGGCAGAAACCTGCCGTCTCAGGGTGTTAGGTGCAAGCCTTCCTGAAGAAATTCCAGGATCTGTGCAATAGAAGGAGAGAGGGGGTCAACCTGGGACCCACTACACCACTTGCAAAAACCCTTCCAAGTGGCATCATAAATTCGTGTGGTGGAGGGCCTCCTAGCGGCCAAAAGAGTGTCGATGACTTGACTGGAGAGTTTCTCGCTGGTCAAACGGATCCGTTCAACCTCCAGACGGCTAACTGGAGCCATTGAGGCTCCGGATGCAGAAGGGGCCCCTGGGAGAGGGAGACCCTGTCCGGGGGGATCCGCCATGGGGGCACTACCGATAAATTGCGGAGGTCCGCAAACCACGGTCGCCTGGGCCAATAGGGAGCCACCAGGAGAAGGTCTGCCCTCTCCTGAATGAGTTTCTGTATGACTCTGGGAACTAGCGGGAGCGGAGGGAAGGCATATAGGAGCCCTGGGGGCCATGGGCAGCGCAGTGCGTTGTGATTCTCCGACCCGTGAGACGGGTACCTGGAGAAAAACCGTGGAAGCTGCGTGTTGGACGGGGAAGCGAAGAGATCCACCACTGGCAGGCCGAATATTCTGGACGCCTCTTTGAATAGGGATGGATGGAGACGCCATTCTGTTTGGTCCACCGTGGCCCTGCTCAGCCAGTCCGCCTGGGTATTGTCGATTCCGGAGATGTGTTCGGCTTTTAGTGATAGGAGGTTGGATTCTGCCCAGCGGCAGAGACGCTCGGCCTCCCTCATCAGCTGGATAGACTGGGTGCCCCCTTGCCTGTTGATATGGGCCTTGGCCGTGACGTTGTCCGTGAGAATGAGGACGTGATGTCCGCGGACCTGAGGGAGGAAGCTGCGCAGGGCCAGGTGGACGGCGTGAAGCTCCAGCCAGTTGATGCTGCATCTTTGCTCGATCGGCGACCATTTGCCCTGTGCCGAGAGCGAGTTGACGTGAGCGCCCCAACCGGATAGGCTTGCGTCCGTAGTGATGGTAAGCCGTTGAGGTTCCGTGAAGAGGTGGCCCCTGTTGATGGCGGGGTTGGTCCACCAGAGGAGAGACGTGAGGACCTTTGGAGGAACCTTGACTCTGGCCTTCGAGTTGCTCCTTCCGGATCTTTGGAACGGGAGCAGGAACCACTGAAGGGATCTGCTGTGTAAACGGGCCCAGGGAATAATTGAGATGCATGACACCATCTTACCCAACAATTTAGAAAGGTCAAGTAAGGCCACCCTCCTTGAACGCCTAACCTGTTTGACCAGGGCTTGAATGCTAAGGAACCTCTCCGAAGAGAGGAAAACCCTTTGTGAAACCGAATCAATTATGGCTCCCAAGTGGGTGATTCGGGTGGATGGGGTAAGTTGGCTCTTTTGCCAATTGACTAGGAACCCATGTGCCCGTAAGGCGGAGAGGGTGACTCTGGTATCCCTGACTGCCTGGGACTTGGACGGGGATAGAATAAGGATATCGTCCAAGTAGCAGTGGAGGCGGACGGGAACGCTCCTGAGGTGAGCCGCCAGGGCCGCAAGGACCTTGGTGAAGGTCCTGGGGGCCGAGGCCAGTCCAAAGGGTAGGGCCACGTATTGATAGTGAAGGCTATTATAACAGAACCTGAGGAATTTGTGGTGAGAGGGCCTGATTGGGATGTGGAGGTATGCCTCCGAAAGATCTATGGAAGATAACCAGTCTCCCCGCCTGGTACCTAAGAGAATTGATTGCAAGGTGTGCATTTTGAATTTGCGCTGGATAAGGTGACGGTTGAGCCGTTTCAAGTCTAGGATGGCTCTCCAGCCCCCAGAGTGCTTGGGCACCACAAAGAGATGGGAGTAGAATCCCGTCCTCTCTGAGTCGGTGGGACAGGTTGAATGGCCTGAATGTCAAGCAGGTGATGGATGGCTGCATCCATTAGTGCACGTTGGCGGGATCCCTTGAGGTGGGGGATGAGATGAAACAATCAGAGGGGGGACCTGAACTCAAGGGCGAGACCAAACCTGACGGTGTCCCTAACCCATGCATCGGATGTGGATTTGTCCCATTGGGCGGCGAAGTGACTGAGGCGGCCGCCGATGGGGAGGGAGGAAGAGGCTCTATCTGGTTCGGCGGTAGGGCCTTCCTCCCGATCCCCGAAAGGGCCTCTTATAGTTGCCGCCACGTCTGCTTCTGTCGCCAGAGTCCGAACGATCCTGAGATCGGAAGGAAGGGGGTCTCGGGTATCTGGGCGGGAAGGGGGGTTGGTAGAAGGGGCGGGGGAAGCCCCTCCGAAAGGGCTGTGGGCCCCTTGTCTCTGACCTTCGAAAAAGGGAGGGCAGATACTTTCTCTTGCTGCGGCCCTCGACCAGCAGGGGTTCCAAGGCCGGGCCGAACAGTTTATCTCCCTTGATGGGAGCAGTGGCCAGCTTGACCTTGTTCTTTACATCCACCTGCCAGTGTTTGAGCCACAGCAGGCGGCGAGCTGTGACGTGCGACGTGATGGCCCTGGAAGAGAACTTTACCGATTGGTAAGTGGCGTCAGCCGAGAACTCTGCTGCGGCCACCAGCTTCGCTATGTCTTGGTGTGCTCTCACATTGGACGCGGGGACGTGTTCTCTCAGCTGACGTAGCCAGTGGATAGAGGACCTTGTGAAGAATGAAGCGGCCGTAGCCGATTTAATGGCCCAGGCGTCGGATAGATGGGCCCTGCGCAACGCCAGTTCCGTCCGCTTGTCCTCAGGTTTCAAGGCCTCTAAGGCCTCACTGGGGGTAAAGGAGGAAGCAAGGCCCACAATGGGATCATCAACCTCCGGTATGTTCAGAAGGCTAGACATTGCCGAATCGAGATTAAAGAATCTCTTGTCTTGGCTAGAGGGTGTAGGAGGGGTCCCTGTGGAAGTAAGTTGTTTCACTACTAGGTCTACGAAGATGGGTGGGGACGGGATGACCTCAGCCTCCACCACTGGTTGAGTGAAAATGGAGTCCTCTGGGCCCTCTGGGACGGGGGGGAGGTCAGCAGGAGACTGGGGAAGAAGACCAGAGACGTTCTTGGCCTTAAGGAGGAGGGATTTAAACATGTGGGGCTTGAACAGCCCCCCAAATACGGGTTGGTTGGGAGAGGTCCCCTCGTCCTCCGACATCTCGCCCTCCATGATGTCCGCCTCTAAGAGGGGTTCACTATAACGGGAGGATCCCATCCGGGAGTCCTCTTCCTCTTCCCTGAAATCCCCAAAGTCCCCTTCCTCCTCCTCCTGGGCCCCAACCGGAGGAGGGCTGTCCCTCTGAGAGAGTACCTGATCAACTGGGGGAACCGGCTGTGGAAGGGATCTGATGGATAAAGAGTCGTGCTCGGAAGCTCGTGGAGAGAAGCCTGATCTGGTCATGCCCTGGCGGATGGCGATTCCATCCAAGCCCTGATGTGGGCTGGAACCTCGGAGGTAGAGGGTTCTTCCTGGCGCAGACCAGCAGCCGTGGGTGTAAAGGTGGCTTCAGGGGTCCGTCTAATCGGAGGTCCAGGGATCGAATGACCCTGAAGTGGACTGCGCCTAGGTAGGGAAGAAGGGTCTGGGGGGGAAGAGGTTGAGTAGTGGTAGGGGGGGTGGGAGAAGGAAGGGCTGGAGGCCCCGAGCGGGACTCCCTTGATCGCCTGTCAAACTCCTTTTCCAACGCTTTATGGCGCCTTAAGGCGTCACGTTGGGAGGCCTTGGGGGGTTCCTTGTCCTGTCTAGAGCCCTTAGGTTCCTTGTCCTGCCTGCGCAAGTAGTGGGACTTTGCCTTAGCCTTCAAAGAAGGACGTTTAGAGAGATTGTCCTCTGCCATGTTAGATAATGAATACTAGTAAGGGCGGTTGGCTCGCCTGGAATTGGCCTGTGGATAGGGCCGGGTGAGGATTGAGCTGGCCCGCTCCCCCTTTTGGAATTTGATATGTACAGAGATAACAGACAGTAAAGTATCTATGTAATATGATATGTACAGATATATATATATATACTTTTGATTTCTATTTAAGCTCTTCTTTTTTTTTTTTTTACACCAGTTGTATTTACAGGGTATCCGTATATATACATATAACTACAAGAAAAAATTTTGTATAAATTTTTTTTTTTACTTCTTTTTGTAATATAATTTTTTTATTTTATTATTATTATTATTATTATTATTATTATTATTATTATTATTATTATTATTATTATTATTATTATTATTATTTTATATAAACAGTAACCGTAACAGGAAGGAACTATAACTGTATCTCAGTACAGGCCGGATTAGCCAAATAAACGCCTGAGGCCTAGAGCGGAAAAGGCCTCTGGCAGCAGGCCTCCAGACAACAAAAAAAACCGGAGGGGGGGGAGCTGCAGCTTCGCCCCGATAAAGGCTGCGGGAGGCCAACAAACGATAAGAAGAGCGAGCCAGGCAGATCGCTATGGGCAGCTAAGCTTTTGACCCAAAGGCCTGGGGCTCCAAATTCACCGCAGCAACACAGTTGGAAAATCAAAATGGCGCCCGACCACGATACGGAGCCAAGATGGCGGCCGCGAGCTGAACTATGTCGGGGCGCCTTCGGGACGGTGAGGAGGGCTTGGCTGGTCAGCTCAGCGCGCCTAGGGCCCTTAGGGGCGATTGGCCCTCCCGGTCGGCGTTTGGGGTGGGGGGAATCCAGCGAGAGACAAAGCGCGCGCCACGAGGCAACGCGGAGGCAGCGACGCGATCTAATAAGAAGGAGGGGGTCGCGCTAACAGCGCTGCGAACCCTCTGCTTGGCCCCTAGGGACGGGGAAAGACTTCCCTTAAGTCCAGACCCTTTGCGCAGGAGGAGGAAAGGAATATCAAACCTTAGAAATGTAGAAAAGCCAGAAATTGAATAGAATTTTTTGAATCAGCCAAGGAGCACTTTCGATCACAGCCTGACTCTTCGAGGCTGAGCAAAAGACTGGGGAGACGCTGCGCGGTGTCACGTGAGGGAGCGGAGCGTTTCCTCATCTAAAGCTCAGCCTGCAAGAAGAGGACTCAGAAGCACATCCCAGTCTCTGGATGCTCCGAGTGGCTCGAGGGAGAATATTTTTTTGGGGGGTGGGGGTGGGAATCTGGCAGATAACTTTGTAAATCTTTGCTTTTCCTTCTCCTTCTTCTCCTCATTCTCCTTCCCTTCTCTCTCCTTCTCCATCTCTTTCTCTTCTTCTCTTTTGTTCTTCTTCTTTCTCCTTCTTCCCTTCTCCTTCCCTTCCCCTTCTCCTTCTCCTTTTATTCCTTCTCCTCTTCCCCTCCCCCTCCTCCTCTTCCCCCTTTCCCTCCTTCTCCTTCTTTTTCTCCTTCCCTTCCTCCTCCTCCTCTTTCTTCTCTCTGCTTCTCCATCTCCTTTTCTCTCCATCTCCTCCTTCCTCCTTTTCCTTCTCTCCTTCTTTCTCCCCCTTCCCTTCCCTTCCTCTTTCCCTTCTCTTTCTCCTTCTCTTTTTCTTTCGCCATCCCGGAGGTTCGGCAAAAGCCTCTAGAGCCTGGAGAGGGCGAAAAAAGGGGCCTTCCGAAGGCTCCGGAATGTCAGAAACAAGCCCATTTCTGGCCTCTGGAGCCTGAGGGAGGCCATTTTACCCTCCGGAGGTTCGGTTAAGCCTCCGGGCCTGGGCGTGAAAAACAGGCCTCTCAGAGGCTCTGGAAGGTCGGAAATGAGCCGTTTCTGCCTCTGGAGTCCGGGAGGCTGGGGTTCGAGTTAAGCCTCCGGAGCCTGGGGATGGCGAAAAACGGACCTCTCAGAGGCTCTGGAAGGTCGGAAATGAGCTGTTTCTGGCCTCTGGAGTCCGGGAGGCCATTTTCGCCTCCTGGAGGTTCGAGTTAAGCCTCCAGAGCCTGGGGACGGCAAAAAACGGACCTCTCAGAGGCTCTGGAAGGTCGGAAATGAGCCGTTTCTGGCCTCTGGAGTCCGGGGGAGGCCATTTTCGCCCTCCTGGAGGTTCGAGGAAAGCCTCTGTAGCCTGGGGAGGGCGAAAAAAGGGGCCTCCTGGAGGCTTCAGAACATTGGAAACGAGCCTGTTTCTGGCCTCTGGAGCCTGAGGGAGGCCATTGCAGGGAGTGCTTGACTTACAACAGTTCGCTTAGTGGCCATTCCAAGTTACGACGTCACTAAGAAAAGGGAATTTAGGATTGTTTCTCACACTTGGCAGCATTCCCCACGGTCACCAAAATTCAGCCATTTGGCAACTGTCTCATTTTTATTATATTTATTTTATTTTTATTTTGTTTTTGTTTTTATTTGTTTTTATTATTTTATTTATTTTTATTTATTTTTATTTTTTTTCTTTTCTTTTTCTTTTTGTTATTTGTTATTATTTTATTTCATCGTTTTTATTTCATTTGTTTTTATTTTATTATTTTATTTGTTTTTATTTTATTTGTTTTTATTTTTTATTTTATTTTTATTTTATTTTTTTGTTTTTCTAATCACCAGGAGACGGTGAGTTCTAGTCCTGCCTTAGACATGAAGGCAGCTGGGTGACTTTGGGCTAATCACCAGGAGACGGTGAGTTCTAGTCCTGCCTTAGACATGAAGGCAGCTGGGTGACTTTGGGCTAATCACCAGGAGACGGTGAGTTCTAGTCCCGCCTGAGGCATGAAAGCTGACTGGGCGACTTTGGGCTCCTCCCTCTCAGCCCAACCCACCTCACAGGGTTGTTGGAGGGAAAATAGGGAGTATTAGATAGGTACTTTGTGCCTTGAGTTGAACTAATAAAGATGGGATAGATTAACTAATCAGTTGAAAACTAGTATCAACTCCCAGCATTCACAAGCCAAAAACATTTGGAGAACTTCGCCACGATTTTGTTCCTACGATGTCCTTAGTCCCTACTCTTTGCAAGGCTTTGGAAAACCACAGATTTTTTCCGTGTCAAATCGGGGAAGATTTAACAGCCTCTATTTTGGGGGGGGGGGGGGTGGAAGGGTACCGTATCCTCGTTTGACCGATAACAGTAAATACAGCCATGTGGGGTGGCTAACCTATTATTAAAGCGTAACAGATCTTGCTTTAAGCCATGGTGGTTTGCACAGCGTGGTTTCGGGCTTTGCAAGAGGTTTAATGGATGTCGCTGTTAAGCCAATCTTGGTTTTTTGGGCGATGAGTAAGAGGCCCGGGGAAGGAATGACTAAAGCTGAGCAATGAGAAAAAAAAATGGTGAACATCAAGGCCAGGAAAGAGATTCAAAATTTTGGTTTGGTGGGAAGGAACCTGGTTTTCTGGACCGCCAAAACTCTTTCGGTTCAGCCTTTGGCACGTCCAGCAAAACTCAACCCACCAGCAATTGTTGTGGTTGCGTCGACTTGGAAGTTTAACAAGTTGCAATTGTACGGTTTGTTCCGTGGCCGTTTGCAGTTACGTCAATTAGGACCGTTTTTTCCCCCCATACTTAACGACGGTTCCGGCGTTCCCACGGTTGCATGATTCAAAATTCGGACCCTTGCCCCTGACTCATATTTACAACGGTTGCAGTGTCCCAGAGTCAAACGTGATCCCCTTTTGCAACAAGCAAAGTCCACGGGGGAACCAGGTTCCCATAACAACCGTGTCACCACCTTAACAACTGCAGTGATTCGCTTAAACCACGGTGGCGAGAGAGGTCGTAAAATGGGGCAAGGCTCACTTAACGACCGTCTCGCTTAGCCACAGAAATGTTTGGCTCCATTGGAAGTCGAGGAGTTCCTGTAATTCCGGGCCGCTTGGCTCAACTGGTGTGTTTATGGGCCAGGACGTCACGGGAACCCAGGAAATTACCTCTGTTGAGTTAAACCTGGTTAGATTAAGCCCAGGTAAGCCCTGTTGGGCACTCTTAGCTGCAGCATAACCACAGTAAAACCATCTTCTTTTAATGACCCCGTAATCCCTTGCAGGGGTGGAGTCTGGGGAACTGAATGGAGCTGAGTGTTTCCTGGCCAGATGCCTTTCCTGTTGCCAGTGCAGAGTTTTTATCCCCCCCCAGCAGATATATTCTCATTGTGTGGGAGAGAGAGAGAGAGAGAGAGAGAGAGAGAGAGAGGAAAAGACAGAGGAGAGAGGGAGGGGGAGAGGGAGAGGGAGAGGGAGAGGGAGAGGGAGAGGGGAGAGGGAGAGAGAGAGAGAGAGAGAGAGAGAGAGAGAGAGAGAGAGAAATAACCACAGTGAAATGAATGCAATAAAGTAACCTTGGTTTGCAATTGGCAAATTCCACTTCTGAAATGCTTGGCAGCCTGGTGGCTAGTTTTGAAAGGCCCGTAGGCTGCTCCAGCGTGGTTTGTTGACCCCCGAATTATTTACCCCTTTCTCCTTTAGATGGTCCATTGGTGTTTTTTTTTTCCCCTCCCCTCCTCTTCCTTTAGCGTGTTGCAAAGCCAGCAGGGCGGAGGGAATTCAGGAGAGGTTTTAAGACAAATATTCCTTGTTGCTTTGGCTTCCAGCCTCTCCCGACTCTGGGTAAGGAAAGGAGGGAGAGATGGGGGTGGTGGGGTGGGAGCATCTGGCAGGCAGCCCCTTGCCAAGTTTTTGATAAAAGTGAAATAAACTGGGGGAAAAGAGAGAAAGGGGTGTGCAGGCAAGCGTTTGTTTTGTGCAGGGTGGGTGACTATAATAAACTCCTGCCAGACCTTTCATTAAGAAGAAGAAGAAGGTGAAGAAAAAAGACGAAGACAAAAGACGAGGACTGGATGATTTGAGCAATTTTTGTTTTAAATTATCAATATCCCAGTTCTAACCGTGCTTACTTCTCAAGCCAGACGGGGCTCTGGCAAATTGAGGAAGTCTGCAGGCAATTACAGTTGGAATAACAACAACAACAAACAACAAACAACAATCTCAGCTGTTTAGCACAGGGGTAGCCAAACTTGGCCACTTTTAAGACTTGTGGACTTCAACTCCCAGAATTCCTCAGCCAGCCATGCATGGCCAAAGTGGCCGAGGTTGGAGACCTCTGTTTTGCTGGCTGAGGAATTCTGGGAGTTGAAGTCCACAAGTCTTAAAGTGGCTGAGTTTGGAGACCTCTGTTTTGCTGGCTGAGGAATTCTGGGAGTTGAAGTCCACAAGTCTTAAAGTGGCTGAGTTTGGAGACCTCTGCTTTGCTGGCTGAGGGATTCTGGGCGTTGAAGTCCACAAGTCTTAAAATGGCCGAGGTTGGAGACCTCTGTGTTGCTGGCTGAGGAATTCTGGGAGTTGAAGTCCACAAGTCTTAAAGTGGCCGAGGTTGGAGACCTCTGTTTTGCTGGCTGAGGAATTCTGGGAGTTGAAGTCCACAAGTCTTAAAGCGGCCGAGGTTGGAGACCTCTGTTTTGCTGGCTGAGGAATTCTGGGAGTTGAAGTCCACAAGTCTTAAAGTGGCCGAGGTTGGAGACCTCTGTGTTGCTGGCTGAGGAATTCTGGGAGTTGAAGTCCACAAGTCTTAAAGTGGCCGAGGTTGGAGACCTCTGTTTTGCTGGCTGAGGAATTCTGGGAATTGAAGTCCACAAGTCTTAAAGTGGCCATGGTTGGAGACCCCTGGTTTAGCAATACAGGTGATCCTTGACTTACGATCACAATGGAGCCCAGCATTTTAGCTGTTAAGCGAGACACAGCTTAAGGGAGGGTTGTTGGTTTTTTCTTTGCTTCATATGATGTCCTTTCTGGCCACAGATGTTAAGTGAGTCCCTGCAGTTGTTCCGTTAGTAGCATGGTTATTAAATGAATCCATTGACTTTGATCGCCGGAACTGAGTTTCCTTAACATGAACTTGGAGTATAGATGTGCAGTGGGGGTTTAAGGTAGTCCTTGACTTACAACCACCATCGAGCCCAAAATTTCTGTTGTTATGGTAGAGAGAGTTTTGGTTAAGTGACCATTGGTCCATTTTATGACATTTCTTGCCATCGTGGTTCAGTTAATCCCCGCCATTGTTAAGTGAGTAACGTGGTTGTTAAGTGAATCTGGGTTTGAGCTTGCTTGTGAGGAGGTCACAAAAGGGGGTTGCGAAAACCGTCAAAGTATGAATCAGTTGCCAAGCGTCTGAATTTTGATCCCACAATCATGGAAAGCTGCAAAGTTCATAAAAGTGTGGATAACAGATGCAAGTCGCAATTTTCACTGCCGCTGTAACTTTGAACGGTCACTAAATGAGCTGTTGTAAGTTGAGGATTACCTATACCAAGTGCATTGTGTTTCTGTTCTGACTAAGGCTTACGGAGGCACTAACAAACATACCTTAGTCCCCAAACCCGTTTTTCTTTATTTCAACAGCTGTGAATTTTAGTCATTCACAGCCCGTCATGAGTCTCACACGGTTTGTAAATAGTCCCATGGAAGTCTGCCAAAGTCCTTTGGGATAAGTCTGATCAGCACACACTTTTATCTCCCTTGAAATGCTGCCAACGACTAAATGTCCTATTAGTTATACAAGGCCAAAACGGAACACAAATTCTTCAGGTTTTAAACTGACCAGTACGAACAAAGTTGCTTCCTGCAAAGATTCCTATCCCTTTGCTCCTCCTTTATGGCTTATGGGAGGGGTCAATCACCTCCAAGCCTTACTCCGGAGTCGCCCCTTTTGTCTTAACTGTTCTTGCCTTCTGGCAGCTCTGTGCAGGTGCGCACTGGGAACGGGCTCCCGCTATTCCTCTGCCTCGCTGCTGTAAGATTCTGGAGGCTCCGGAGTCAGCATACAACTCCCAGATGGTCCTGGCCCCATCTCTGTGTCGGGCGCAGGACCCTCGTCCGAGTCCTCCCCAAATTCCCAGACTGGCCCAGGTTCCTTCCCACTGTCCGACTCTGCTGCCAGTGTACCACAACAGTTTCTCAGCATGGGTGCCTTTAAGCTGTATGGACCAACTCCCAGAATACGTGGCTGGCAGGGAATTCTGGGAGTTGAAGTCCACACAGCTTAAAGTCATCCAAGCTGAGAAATACTGGGAGGAAGTGCTAAGCCTAAACTTAAACAAAAATAAACCCTTTTCTTCGTTCTGAATCTTCCGTGCGGTCCATGAACCAAGCTAGACAAAAGTAATTTTTTTTTAAATCTCTGGGACGGAGATTAAACACATTTGATGCGGGACGAGACACCTTTGGTTGGAAAGGAAAAGACAAACGTTTTAAATCCATTTTTTTGCCCCCAGGCAGTTTTTGTGTCTGCCTCCACAATGGGGGTGTGGCTGCATTCTCCTGCTCCAAGCCTGTCTTGAATCTAAATTTTGGCAGCAGGTTTTTGAAAGGATTGCAAAACGCTTCCTGCCAGCAGCTTCCCAAAGGGAGAAACACAAAACACAGTCGGTTGAAGCCTGATGAAACATCAACCAACTTGGTTGGGTTGGTCGCCCGTTAGACAGAGGGATAAATTCCCTCAAGACACAAGGATTTCATAATTCCCCCAATGCCGGAAACCTCTTTTGCCAATCTCCAGTCCCGTAACAAAACAAAAACAAAAAACAAATAGCATATACAGGTAATCCTTAACTTATAACAATTCATTTAGTGACCGTTCAAAGTTACAATGGCACTGAAAAAAGTGACTTAGGAGCATTTTTCACACTTAATGACCATTTAGCATCCTTGTGGTCACTTGGAAAAAAAATTGAAGGCTCGGCAACGGTGAGATTCAGGTTACTACCGGTTCTGTGGGCGTAGTTTGGTGAGCGTGGCAGGGGAAGGATACTGCAAAATCCCATTCTCTCCCCACCCCGCTAACCTGCTTTCCAGCTCTGTTCTCCTTTTTCAGGGCAACCAAAGGAGACCCAGCTGGGACTCCCTGGGAGGCAGAGAAGAGATGGGGGTTGGTGGGGCCAGTCAGAGGTGGCATTGGCCGGTTCCCCCAACGACTCAAAATTTCCGCTACCGGTTCTCCAGAAACTGGTCAGATCCTACTGAATACCACCTCTGCTTGGCAACTGGCATGTATTTATGACGGTTTCAGCATGCCGGGGTCAAACGTGATTCCCCTTTGGCGACCTTCTGACCAGCAGACTCAAGGGCGGGGAAGCCCGATTCACTTAACAACTGTGTGACTCACTTAACCACTGCAGTGGCTCACTTAACAAATATAGCACAACAGGTTGTAACATGCACACACGTATGTATGTATGTATGTATGGTATTTAGGTTTGTTGGGGGTGTTTTCCCACGTCATTATAGTTGTGTTTTTAAAGTTGTAGCAACGTTTCGGCAGAATCTCATCTGCCATCATCAGGCTTCTGTATTGTGTTCGTCTGTGAGTCAGACTTTTACAGTTGTTTCAGTTTTAAATTTGGGGCTAGCCTATTGCTGTGCCAGAATGGTTTTTTCTTCATCCTAATTGGTTGGGAGTCTTGGTCTGTGTTTATTGGTCTTGGAGTTTGCTGTGTTCTGCTTGATTGGTGTTTCTAATATCTTCTGTCTGTTTTGTGGCTTTTTTTTGTGTCTTGATTGGCTGGCAACATTGTGTTCCTGTATTGGAGGCCTTTTGTGCAGCTTGGCTCCGGGTAAATGGACGGCTATCATTTATTAGGAAGCTAGGTTTCATCTGGGTACCTGGTTGGGGTGTGTTTGAGCTGGAGGTATCAGGGGGGATCTGTTGGTGCCCAGGTGTTTGCCTGGCTTGTGGTGTATAGATTTTTTTGTTTGTGAGTGCAGGCTTCCAAATGATTGACAGTCTGGTGGAATCATCTCTTCTATTCATGCTTTCCACCAGACTGTCAATTATTTGGATTATATTATATATATATATTTGTTAAGTTTTCGTAGGTACTTACATGTATGTTATTCAGCTTTGTTCGGGTATTTTCCCACGTCATTATAGTTGTGCTTTTAAAGTTGTAGCAACGTTTCGGCAGAATCTCATCTGCCATCATCAGGCTTCTGTATTGTGTTCGTCTGTGGATAATCTCCATAATCTCCAGATTATGAAGGTGTCATCTACGTCTCTGAGCCACACCTTCATAATCTGGCCACGCGGGAAAGAAAAACCGAACAACTTCCTCACACACTTCAACAGCCTACACCCCAAAATACAATTCACCATGGAAACGGAAGGCAAGAAAATCAAGGCAACTTTTTCAATGACAGGTTGGTTCCTTTTCCTGGCAGGGGATTGTTTGTTGGTGGGAAATCCGGCTGGATCCGGCGGTTTGCACTTGGCTGGCTTAAAGGATCAGTCGGGTTTTTTTGTGTGTATGTGCAACGGCCAAGGTGGGGCACAGGTGTGGCTGTTGGTATGGCAGCCGTTGGCTTACACAACGCAGGAGGGCTTTGCAGAGCCAACTGTTTTTTTTTTTCTTTCCTTCGGTTTTGTGTTTTGCATTATTATTTTTTTTGCAACACCATTTGTTTGTCTTTCATCAGAAAGCCACAACGGAGGAATTCACGGTATCTCACATTTCTTTAATTGCATGGTTGTTTTTACAGTATAATCCCAAAGTGGAAAAATACACAGTGAATCTGCCTCCTCTGATTATTTCCAGATAACCAAAATCCTGTGAGGTGTTTTGGGGCTTAAGAGAAACTGGCTGGCTCAGATGGTTCTTGTGTCCAAAGCGGGAAACGGGAAGTCCTTGAATTACAACCTCAACTGAGTGCAAAATTGGTGTTGCTCAGCGAGACAGTGGATAGGTGGAGTTTGGTCCATTTTACGAACTTTCTGGCTGTGGTTGTTAAGGGAATCTGGCTTTCCGCTTGACTTCGCTTGTCGGAAGGTTTTGCAAAAAAAGTGATGGCATGACTCCGGGACACTGCGACCGTCATAAATATGAAACAGTTGACAAGGGTCTGAAGTTTGATCATGGGAATTTCTCCGTGGTTGTAAGTGGGAAAACTAGTCATAAGTGACTTTTTTTCAATGCTGTTTGTAACTTTGAATGTTCATTAAACGAATAGTTGTGAGACAAGGACTACGCAATTCACTGTCTCCTGGTGATTGGCCCAAAGTCCAGCTGACTTTCATGCCTGAGGCGGGACTAGAACTCACCGTCTCCTGGTGATTGGCCCAAAGTCCAGCTGACTTTCATGCCTGAGGCGGGACTAGAACTCACCGTCTCCTGGTGATTGGCCCAAAGTCCAGCTGACTTTCATGCCTGAGGCGGGACTAGAACTCACCGTCTCTGGTGATTGGCCCAAAGTCCAGCTGACTTTCATGCCTGAGGCGGGACTAGAACTCACCGTCTCCTGGTGATTGGCCCAAAGTCCAGCTGACTTTCATGCCTGAGGCGGGACTAGAACTCACCATCTCCTGGTGATTGGCCCAAAGTCCAGCTGACTTTCATGCCTGAGGCGGGACTAGAACTCACTGTCTCCTGGTGATTGGCCCAAAGTCCAGCTGACTTTCATGCTTGAGGCGGGACTAGAACTCACCGTCTCCTGGTGATTGGCCCAAAGTCCAGCCGACTTTCATGCCTGAGGCGGGACTAGAACTCATTGTCTCCTGGTGATTGGCCCAAAGTCCAGCTGGCTTTCATGCCTAAGGCGGGACTAGAAGTCACCGTCTCCTGGTGATTGGCCCAAAGTCACCCAGCTGGCTTTCATGCCTGAGGTGGGACTAGAACTCACCGTCTCCTGGTGATTGGCCCAAAGTCACCCAGCTGACTTTCATGCCTGAGGCGGGACTAGAACTCACTGTCTCCTGGTGATTGGCCCAAAGTCCCCCAGCTGGCTTTCATGCCTGAGGCGGGACTAGAACTCACCGTCTCCTGGTGATTGGCCCAAAGTCCAGCTGACTTTCATGCCTGAGGCGGGACTAGAACTCACCGTCTCCTGCTGATTGGCCCAAAGTCCAGCTGACTTTCATGCCTGAGGGGGACTAGAACTCACCGTCTCCTGGTGATTGGCCCAAAGTCCAGCTGACTTTCATGCCTGAGGCGGGACTAGAACTCACCGCTCCTGGTGATTGGCCCAAAGTCCAGCTGACTTTCATGCCTGAGGCGGGACTAGAACTCACTGTCTCCTGGTGATTGGCCCAAAGTCCCCCAGTTGGCTTTCATGCCTAAGGCAGAATTAGTTTACCCATGTTGGCCAGGGAAATTCTGGGCGTTGGAGTCCATCCATCTTAAAAAGTTCTCAAGGCAGAGAAATGTAGCTCAAGTCTTAAGGAATTTGCTCATTGCTGTAAATATGGAATTAGCCTCATAACAATTGGCCACCTGCAGAACACTCAAGAATGAATGGATGGATGGATGGATGGATGGATGGATGGATGGATGGATGGATGGATGGATGGATGAATGAATGAATGAATGAATGAATGAATGTTATATTCTCTGCTGTTGTCCCCAAGACCCTGTATTCCAGGGGTGTCCAACCTTGGTAACGTTAAGCCTGGAGGACTTCAACTCCCAGAATTCCCCAGCCAGCAAAGCTGGCTGGGGAATTCTGGGAGTTGAAGTCCTCCAGGCTTAACGTTACCAAGGTTGGACACCCCTGCTGTATTCACCCCTGCTGTATTCACCATTATGCTCCCAGAATCCACTCATCTATGGTGACTGGGATTGTGGTTATCTGTGATGACCCAAAGAGGCATGGCATAAAGGCAGATAATCAATAAAAGCCCCTTTATTACCTCCAACTTTGTCCCCAATGTCCAGGTTACCTTTGGGGTGGAGAAAAACTCTCCCACGAACAGCCTTTGGCTGCAGAAAATCAAATCCAAAACATGAGCAACACAAAGTCACTTAAAGTCCGATCAAGGCAAACTGAGGTAATTAGTTTGGCAGGGCAGGAGCAAGAATTTCAGACTGGAAGTCACGGCAAAACTCACACTGTTGGGAAGATGCCAGGAATACAGATAAGCCACAACAATAGAAGATAAAAGTCAGGTTTGCTCCCAGAAGCCTGCTACACTCAGCATGCCTTTCTTATCATCTGTCTTCCCAGCTGTAGCTAATGAAGGGAATCAGGGCCCTTTCCTCCGCCTTAAGCCACACAACCCACCTTGCTCTCTTCTCCTTTCCTCCCTGCGTGCCCTAGGATGAAGAGGAGGTGGGCCTGGGTTTTCCTCCAAATTCCCTCTCCCTTGTTCTCCCTCTCCCCTGCTCTGCCCAGCTGGACTTTGCCCTTCCCCAGTGTCCTCCACAGCCAACAGACGGCTGTTCAGACTCCGACAGGGGCATGACATTATCCGAATCAATCAAATTCTTCGAGTTTACCCAATATTCTTCAATTCTACAGCAACGGTCTCTGAATGATTTGCCCACCACAGAAGTAGCTAGCTGAAAAAAAGTGCAAGGGTGCTGCTTGGGAACATGAACAGATAGTCCTCGGCTTACAACAGTTCATTTAGTGACCGGTTGCAACAGCAC
Source organism: Notechis scutatus (assembly GCF_049901735.1). NCBI lineage: Eukaryota > Metazoa > Chordata > Lepidosauria > Squamata > Elapidae > Notechis > Notechis scutatus. Next base: position 3,896,240 of record NC_142013.1, on the reverse strand, counting down.
TGATAAAAGTGACATATGACCATTTTTTCCCACCTAACGACCGTTGCAGCATCCCACATGAAATTTCAAGTGATGAAATATTCTATGGCCACTGACTCAACAGTTATGACCATTGCAGTGCCCCAAGGCAGAGCTGGCCCAAAGTCTAGACAGGCCTAGTTCCTACAACCAGTCATTGCACATTTTCTGAAGCCTCAACACTTCTTTGCTTATCGTGGTGACTAAAACTGGACTCCGTAGTAATGTGTTAGTGACGCATTAATGTACTATCATTAAAAGAAGTCATAATTGGTGCCTTTGTTAGCAAGTTCCTGGAAAATCCATGCCAGTTCTTCTTTTAGTTTTGCCCAAGCTTCGGATTTTTTTTTCCTCAAGCCCTTGCAAGTCAAAACCTGCAAGTCTTCTGGTTTGGTTTGGTTTTTGCTTCCCAATTTGCAGGAGAGAAGAAAGCGAAAGAGAGAGAAGGGGAGAGAGAGAGAGAGAGAGAAAGAGAAGCAGAGAGAAAGAGAGGGAAAGGGGAAAGAAAGAGACAGAAAGGAGAGAGAAAGAAGGGAGGGAGAGAAAGAGGAGAGAGAAAGGAGGGAGGGAGAGAAAGAGGAGAGAGAAAGAAGGGAGAGTGAAAAAAGGGAAAGAATGGAGAGAAGGAAAGAGAAAGACAGAAAGAAGGGGAGAGAAGAGAAGGAGAGAGAGGGAAAGGGGAAAGAAAGACAGAAGGAAAAGAGAGGGAGAGAGAGAAAGAAGGAGAAAAAGAAGTGAGTGAAAAAAGGGAAAGAATGGAGAGGGAAAGAAGAAAAGAGGAAAAAAGGGAGAAAGAAAGAAAGGGAGAAGGAGAGAGAGAAAGAAGGGAAAGAGAGGGAGACGAGTGTAAGACAGAAAAGGAGAGAGAAAAAGTAGAGAAAGAGAAGGAGAAAGAAGGGGTGTTTGGGAGAGAGAGAAAAATCAAATCCAGAACTTCTCAAGTTTCAGTCCAGAAAGCAGATTTCTGCATTTTTGTTGCCATGGAAGAGACTGATCACTCTGGAAAAACTTTGTGATCCTTCCGTTTATTTCCCCTTTCCCAGCTTGAAATGGTCTAAATCAGCGTATCTCAACTTGGACAACTTTTAAGACGTGTGGACTTCAATTCCCAGAATTCCCCAGCCGACTCAGAGAATTTTGGGAAATGAAGTCCAAATGTCTTGAAATTGCCAAGGTTGAAAAACACTGGTTTAAATTTCTGGTATTTCTCAGCCAACACTTGGAATAGCCCTTAGACTTATATACCGCTTCACAGGGCTTTCCAGCCCCTCTCTAAGTGGTTTACAGAGTCAGCCTCTTGCCCCCTTCCTTCCTTCCTTCCTTCCTTCCTTCCTTCTTCCTTCCTTCCTTCCTTCCTTCCTTCCTTCCTTCTTTCCTTCCTTCCTTCCTTCCCTTCCTCCTTTCCTCTTCCTTCCCAATATCACTTAGATTTATATACCACTTTATAGTGCTTTTACAGGCCTCTCTAAGCAGTTTACAGAGTCAGCCAATTGCCCCTTCCTCCCTCCCTCCCTCCCTCCCTCCCTTCCTTCCCTCCTTTCCTTCCTTCCTTCCCAATATCACTTAGATTTATATACCACTTTATAGTGCTTTCCAGCCCTCTCTAAGCAGTTTACAGAGTCAGCCTCTTGCCCCTTCCTTCCTTCCTTCCTTCCTTCCTTCCTTCCTTCTTCCTTCCTTCCTTCCTTCCTTCCTCCTTCCTTCCTTCCTTCCTTCCTTCCTTCCTTCCTTCCTTCCTTCCTCCTCCTTCCTTCCTTCCTTCCTTTCATTCCTTCCTTCCCAATATCACTTAGATTTATATACCACTTTATAGTGCTTTCAAGCCCACTCTAAGCAGTTTACAGAGTCAGCCAATTGCCCCTTCCTTCCTTCCTTCCTTCCTTCCTCCCTCCCTCCCTCCCTCCCTCCCTCCCTCCCTCCCTCCCTCCTTACCTCTTCCTTTCCTTCCTTCCTTCCTCCCTCCCTCCCTCCCTCCCTCCCTCCCTCCCTCTCCTTACCTCTTCCTTTCCTTCCTTCCTTCCTTCCTCCCTCCCTCCCTCCCTCCTTCCTTCCTTCCTTCCTTCCTTCCTTCCCAATATCACTTAGATTTATATACCACTTTATAGTGCTTTTACAGCCCTCTCTAAGCAGTTTACAGAGTCAGCCAATTGCCCCCAACAATCTGGGTCCTCATTTTACCCACCTCGGAAGGAGGGAAGGCTGAGTCAACCTGGAGCCAGTCAGGATCAAACTATGGGCAGTGAGTTATCCTGTCATACTGCTTTCTAACCACTGTGACTCCACATCTCCCTCCCTCCCTCCTTCCCTCCCTTTCCTTCCCAATAGACTTACATACCGCTTCATAGTGCTTTCCAGCCCCTCTCTAAGCAGTTTAGAGTCAGCCTTTTGCCCCCAACAATCTGGGTCCTCATTTTACCCACTTCGGAAAGGATGGAAGGCTGAGTCAACTTTGGGTCTGTTTCATAGGGAGTTCTTGACTTACAACCATTTTGCTTAGCGACCGTTTGAAGTTCCAACGGCATTGCAAAGAAACAAAAAAAATCCCTTTTTTTCCCCCAGTGTCATCGTTGCTTTGAAGCTTGGCTGTAAGTTGAGGACCACCCGTACGTCTCTGGAAAACTTTTGGCAGATACAGGGAGTCCTCGACTTCATTTAGTGACCATTACGACAGGACTGAAAAAAAGTGACTTACCACCCTTTTCCCACCTTCCCCAGGCGTGAGGGGATTTACATTCGGATGCTTGACCCGGTGACTCGCTTTATGACGTTTGCAGGCTCCCGGAGTCACATGATCCCCTTTTGCGACCTTCCGACAGGCAAAGTCAAAAGGGGAGGAACCAGATTCGCTTAACGACCGCATGACTAATTTTAAGAATGGCGGCGACTCACTTAACAAAGGCGACAGGAAATGTTGTAAAACGGGGGCCAGACAACTCATTCCTCGTTGAACAACCCCGACGTTGTGGTCGTAAGTCAAGGACCGCCTGTATTTTGGAGAAGAGGGGGTGGGGAAAGCTTTTTAAAGGATTTTTTAAAAGAGAAACTCTATAAAAGCGACCCCATTCCTCAGGTTTTGATTTATCCTGCCTTGCTCCCGTTCACCCTTGTCTCTTTTCTGTTTAAAAATAGAAGCTGTTAATCATCTTTTCTCTCTTCCGGGGGCTCCTGTATATAATTTATTCCTGCCGTTGCCTCCTTTCTCTTCAGTTCAATTGGTGTGCTGGTCTCACTTTTTCTTTTTTCTTTTTTTCCTGGTTTTTTGAAAGGACCCGTTTGCTTTATAAAATTCACCCTGGATCGTTTCAATCGTTTTCCCTTTTGAAACGGGCTGGCCCAGTTTGAGAGTGATGGACTTGCCTGGTAGAGACTAAAAATTGGATTTGCTTCCCAAACCATTTAAGGATGTATAGGAGGGAAGGGTGGAGAAGACTACAGGTCCTTTAGTTTACTTTTGGAATGGATCTTTTCCGTGTGTGTGTGTGTGTGTGTGTGTGTTTGTGTGTGTGTATATGTATATGTACAGTATATATACAATATGTATACAGTATATGTGTATGTGTGTGTGTGTGTGTGTGTGTATATATATTTGTTTTTTTAAGTTTTCGCGGGTACTTACATGTATGGCATTCGGCTTTGTTCGGGTATTTTCCCACGTCATTGTAGTTGTTCTTTCTTTTAAAGTTGTAGCAACGTTTCAGCAGAATCTCATCTGCCATCATCAGGCTTCTGTATAGTGTTTATATATATATATATATATATATATTTTCTGAGGTTCTCGCGGGTATTTGTATGTGGATCTTTGGTTATTCGGGTTTTCTCCCGCGTAAGATTGGAAGTATCCAGGCAACGTTTCGATGAAGTCTCATCATCTTCAGGCTTGTGTCTTCGGCTCTATGCTTGTGTCTTACTCTGAGAAGCACAGAGCTGAAGACACAAGCCTGAAGATGATGAATGAGACTTCATCGAAACGCTGCTCAGATACTTCCAATTTACGCGTGAGAAACCCAAATAACTAAAGATCCATATATATATATATATATATGTATGTATGTATGTATGTATGTATGTATATGTATATGTATATGCAGGTCTTGGCGTGTTCGGGTCTTTTCCTGTGTAAGATTGTGAGCATCTTGGCAACGTTTCGATGAAGTCCCACTCGCCATCTTCAGGCTGGTGCTTTCGGCTTCGTGCTTGTGCGAGCGAGTGGGACCTTGTCGAAACGTTGCCAAGATGCTCGCAATCCATGAAAACAAATATATGTATATATACTGTATATACGTTTGTGTGTGTGTGTGTGTATATGTATAAGTATGTATATATACAGTATATATAGAGTATATGTCTATATCTGTGTATGTGTGTGTGTGTGTGTGTATGTGCGTGCGTGTGTGTGTATTATTTTATGATTTTTTTCTTTAACATCCATAAGTATCTGGTGAACAATGTATTATCTGGGTCAATTTACCATGTTTCCCCCAAAATAAGACCCTGTCTTATAATTCTTTTTGGCCATCAAAAAAGGCACCAGGTCTTATTTTGGGGGGACGTCATCCACTGACTAACCTCACTTGCGTGTGTCGCCCCCGGCCTCCTTTTCGCTGTCAGAGGCCTTCAGGAATGTCTTCTTCTGCGGCTGGCAAGGCTTTCCTGAAGGCCTCTGCAGGGGATAACGGAGCTCTGGATCGATCCAAAGCTTTGTTCTCAGCTACAGGGGCCTTCAGGAAAGCCTGGCCAGCCTTGCCAGCGGCAGTAGAAATGGGCCGGCAAGGCAGGTGTCAGGGGGTGCGAGGCCTGGTTACAACTGTCCAAAGGGAAGTAGTAGGGCAGCTCCACCACCCCCATCCCCCCCTTAGCTTAATTTTAGAGTGGGCGGGATCTTAATTAGGGCTTATTTTGGGGGGTAGGGCTTATATTGGGCGCATGTAAAAAAAAATCAAGCTAGGACTTACTTTCAAGGTAGGTTGTATTTTCGGGGAAACGAAACTTTATAGACCATTCTGATAAAGATGTTATCGTTTAAATATACATAATCGTAATTTTTCAACTTCTAATGCTTGTGTGTACACAGTAATGATTTTTGCCCTCCCCGAGCCTCCTGCACTTACCTGGGATTGAAAACGGGCCGCGTGGAGACTCCTGGGAGCGGTGGGACCAGCCCAATCATTGCAACTATCGGTTCAGCGAACCAGATGTAAAATTAACGTCCGGATCGCCCAAACCGGAGCGAACCGCCCTGCCTGTGTCATGTCCGCTTCATTCCTTCTTGTTTTCATTCTGCAGGTGTCCGAGATGTCTCCCTTGGTTTGGTTCCACTTGCTGCTCGCTCTGCCCTGCTTCAGCACCTCAAGGACTTGTTTCCCGAGATGTCACTGCGAAGTGGAGACCTTTGGCCTCTTCGACAGCTTCAGCCTGACCAAAGTGGACTGCAGCGGGATCGGATCCCACCTCGTGCCTGTTCCCATTCCCTTGGACACCACCTACTTGGACTTATCTTCCAACCACCTGGAAGCCGTCAACCAGTCCATGTTAACTGGGCCTGGTTACACCACTCTTGTAGGCCTTGACTTGAGCTACAATAAAATCTCCAGTGTGCTCCCTGCCACCTTTACAAAACTCAGGTATCTGGAGTCTTTGGATCTGAGCCATAACTCTTTGGTGACTGTCCCCGAGGACTGTTTCTCTCAGTCCCCTCTGGGAGAAGTGGACCTCAGCAACAACCTTCTCTTGGAGGTCACTTTGAACATCTTTGCCTTCAAAGGTCAAGGGAAACCCATCAACGTTGACCTTTCCAACAACTTAATAAGCCGGGTGTTCAGATACCCGGATAAACCCATTCCTAACATTCAAAGTTTCAATCTCTCGGGGAATCGATTAACCAGCATTCCGGATCTTCAAGGGATCCCCCTTCGTTACTTAAACCTGGACGGAAACCCGGTGTCCACCATTGAGAAGGATGCTTTCCTGGGTCTGAAAGGGTTAACTCATTTGTCCCTGAGTGGGATTCACCATCTCTTGGACATTTCGCCTTTTGGCTTCAAGGACCTCTCTGCTCTCCAAGTGCTGGACTTGTCCAACAACCCCAACATGAAATCCTTGAACCCCAAGGTTTTCTACAGCCTTAGTTCTCTTCAAGAGCTCAACCTGTCCGGGACGGGAGTGGCCACTACATTCTCCAAACCTATGTTGAGATACTTGCCTTCCATCAAGAGCGTGGCCTTGGCCAAGAACATCCGGTGTCTCAAGACCGTTCGGGAAGGCCACTACCACCGAGCAGCTGGACCGAGCAAGAAAGAGGTCCTACGATGTCACGGTGCCCACGGATCCATGGCGCCATATGTGTTGTGACTGAGGACCGAGCCTCCGCATGACGAGACTTAAAACAAAAACAAAAAAAACACAGCCACGAATGTGCCTTCTGTACAAACATTTAATTTATACTTTTTTTTGTATATCTCAACTCTTTGTTAACAATAACGGATGGATCAGAGCGCTTGCGAGCCTGGTTTATTTCAGCGGTCCCCCAAATTTCCAGGTCCGTGGACTGCCGGCAGTGCGGGGGTGGTAGAAGGGGGATGGTTTGGTTCTGAGTAAAGCTTCCTGAGACCATAATTAAGCACATGCTTAGTCCAAACAAGTCTTGTTTTATTTCAACACTGGGAATTATTTTCATTCCGTTAATGAGTCCCAAACAGTCTCTCGAGATAAGCACCCACCTTTCTCTCCTTTGAGTGGCTGCCAACAACTAAAGTGCCAAATTAACTGTAAAAAACGAACCGAAGTACAAAGTCCACACAGAGCTTCAAGGTTTAATCCAAACGGAATGAACGACTTTGCTTCCTACAAAGGTTTCTTCACCTTTGCCTGTCCTTTATACCTTATGGGAGGGCCAATCACCTCCAAGCCTTACTCCCAAGTTGCCTCTTTTGTCTTAACTGTTCTTGCCTTCTGGCAGCTCTGTGCACATGTGCACTGGGAACAGGCTCCCTTTGTTCCTCTGCCTCGCTGCTGCCAGACTCTAGAGGCTCCGGAGTCAGCACCCCACTCCCAGATGGTCCTGGCCCCATCTCTGCGTTGGATGCAGGACCCTCGTCCGAGTCCTCCCCGGACTCCCAGACTGGTCCCCCTTTCTTCCTCACTTGTCCGATTCCACTGCCGGCGAGCCACAACAGGTTTCCCGTTGACACCTGACACTTGTGCAAATAGTTCCATGTGTTTGCACACTCGCCTGCAGCTTGCACACGGCCCGGTTTCTAATAAGCCCATGGACCACTTACCAGTCCGCAGAACGGGTTGGGGGAGGTCCCCTGGTTTATTTGATTCCCTAATCCTCGATTGTTTCTCCTTGAAACCCTGAGACCACATCTGCGGATCTACGGTGCCCTTCAGATACAAGGAGAGTCCTCAACAGTTCATTTAGCGACCATTCAAAATTGCAATGGCAGTGAAAAAAAAGTGACTTGTGCCTGGTTTGCACACTTAGGACCATTGTAGTATCTCCATAGTCACATGTGTCAACTAAAAATAATACTCCTTTGGTTTTTTTAATTGCCAGCAGAAAGGGAGTGGGGGAAAGCAGGGCATTCCTTCAATGCCTTAGATAATCGCCTTGGCAGCCCAAAGCTGTTGGCGTGCCACAATATTACTGGAGAGCATGATTGATGACTCTTGACTATGAATGTGTCCCATTGGAGAATATACATCCAGGGGGTGAGGGGTGGGAGAAGACCAGGGTCAAGGGATAAAACGAATGATGTATTTTAGTGTCTACTGCACCCAGCTAACACCAACATGGCCACTCCAAATATTATTATTTTTTACTCAGATACGTGGCTAGAGACTTATGATTTGAATGGGGATGGATTCGTTGGAGCCCTGACAACATGATCACCATTCGGACTCTTGGCAACTGGCATGTACTTACGAAGGGTTAACTCGTTTTTATCAACTGCAGCGATTCACTTAGCAGCGGTGGCAAGAACGGTCATAAAATGGGCCCAAACTCACTGAACAGATGTTTTGTAAATTCTGGTCTCCATTGCGGTCGTAAGTTGAGCATTGTATTTTACCATCCTGGGAAAAAGAAGTCTACCTTCTTTAAAAAAAACACACACACACACATTTAACCTTTCTTCTCTCTCCTGGTTTTGGTTGCATCACAGTTAAAGCCGAGTTAAGTTTAAGGCAAACATTTTACGCAGGTCGCTCTCGATGCCTTTTTCTACCCAGCTGACATTTGGGCTGAAAACAATGTCATTATTTTATTTTTGTCTTGGCAAGAATGGCCAAGTCTTGAAGAGGCAGATTTCAACTATAGTTCTCCGGATCCAGCCGGATAAGATGAGAAACTTTTCCTGCCAGCTTGGATGTCAAAAATTTGCAAGCTTCAAGAAGAAGAAATTACTCCCCAAAGAGAACAGATTTGAAAAAGTGATGATCTAAGCAAAATCTCCAAGACTCCTGCAATTTAACCTTTTTTTTTTTTTTTTAAAGAGTCTGCCTGAAAAGGTAGCGTTCCAATTTTCTTGGGGTTTGATCTACATACATACATATATTGATTTTGGGTGGAAAACTGAGTTCATGTATATTTCTTTTGCGTCCATGCAGAATTTTGGTAAGGTTTTTTTTTTTTTTTTTTTTAAATGTACATTGATGTAGCTTTGCTCAACCGAGTAGAACGGCTTACGAGTCGTCCTCGACTTAATGACTGCAATTTGGAGCCCAGAATTTCTGCTGCTAAACAAAACCGCCATTAAATGTGTTTCCACCCACCCACCCAACCCCCATTTTACAACCTGTGTTGCTGCATTCGTTAAGCAAATCATTGCAATTGTTAAATTGGTCGCTCACGGTCGTTAAGTGAATCTGGCTTCCCCATTGATTCTGCTTGCCAGAAGGTAGCAAAAAAGGGAATCCCACGTGGCCCCAGGACACTACAACGGTCGTAAATACGAGTCGGTTGTCAAGCATCCGAGCGGAAAATCACGTGACTGCAAGGGACGTTAAGTGTGAAAAACGATCATAAAGTAACTTTTTCAGTGCTGTTCTGACATTGAACATCACTAAATGAACTGTTGTAAGTCAAGGAGGCCCCTGTATTATTTTCCCATATAGCCCTGGGGTGTTTTTGTCCAAATTTCTCCATGGTTGGCTGATTGCATTCTAACACAGGAACTACTATTTCCAAGGAGTTTAAAGTTTTAAAATCAGAGTTCCCTCAATATATTTTCTTTTTAAAAAGCCAGAAATCCATAAATGACAAGTAGAATCTGTATTTAAATAGGGATGTCGGGATTCTGGCAGTTCCCCCCAATTAAATCATGAGTCTCGAGTCAAAACTTCCAAAACTTAAAGAAGATTTATTAGGAGTAAAATATGCTCGCGCTGCCTGGGTGTAGCAAACTCTGAGACACATCATTCATTGTCACCCTTGACCCTGGTTTTCCCCCACCCCTCTGGGTGTATCATAATTCATATTCTCCAATGGGACACCTCCATAGCCCAGAGTCCTTAATCATGCTCTCCAGTAAGAATTGTGCGCGGCAGAAACTTCAGTCACCTAGTTACTATCTTTGAAAAACTATGTATGGAATGCACTTTCTATTTCCAAGCTGCCACACTGCTCTTCCAAACCCCCTTTCCCCCCTCCCTTGCCTAAAATGGGGCAAAACTCCCTTGACAAATGTCTCACTTAAGAACATAAACTCTGGGCTTGATTGCAGTCGTAAGTCGAGCCCATTAAAAGCCATGACGGAACTGCTTGTGGCTTTTAAATTCTCGTTCAGAAATCTGCCTGCAAATGCCTTACTTAGTACATTCACCTCCTGCCAGGCTCCCACACTTAATTTGCAAGCTGACCAACATAAGAATCAGGATTCCAGCAGTTACCCCCCCCCAATTAAATCCTGAGTTTCGTGCCAAACTTCCAAAACTTCAAAAGGATTTTTTGGGAGTAAACATATCCGGCACTGCCTGGGTGTAGGCGACTCTGAGACACATCATTCATTGTCACCCTCGACCCTGGTTTCATCCATCCCCTGGGTGTATCATTATTCATATTCTCCAATGGGACACATCCATAGCCCAGAGTCCTCAATCGTGCTCTCCAGTTAGAATTGAAACTCTATGCTATGGATGTGTCCCATTGGAGAATATGAATTATGATACACCCAGGGGGTGGGGGGAAAACCAGGGTCAAGGGTGAAAATGAATTATGTGCCTCACAGTCGGCTGCACCCAGGCAATGCCACATCTTCTAACTCCCAATACATCTTTTTGGAGTTTGGCTAGAGACTCATGATTTAAAAGGGGTTAAGTGTCGGAATCCTGACATTAGGTCTCTCCATCCTACACAATCTCTTCATTCTTCCCCCTTTCCCTAACGATGAATGCAATGAAAGTTTAAACAACAACAACAAAATTCTTCTGTACAAGAAAAATCCCCTTCCAGGGAAATTCGATGAGGCGTGATCTTGTTGACCTGGCCTGACTTTTGAGCTCGACAAAAATGCAATTTAAGAGCTCGGCAAAAATGCAAAAATGCAGCCTCCCTACAGCAGAGCTAAATCACACACACACACACCCATAAAAGTAACAATCATTAAAACCTAGCTCGGCTGTGATATTTAAATGTTGTCACTTGCTTTTCCCAACCAGGTTTGTATGAACCCAATGCGTCTGGGAGGGTTTCTTAATTTCTCTACGCAACTCTGCAAAAGTTTGTTTATTTATCCTTCACGTTTTCCCTTGGAGAAAAAAAATATTGTCAGTGGTGTTTTCGGCCCACTCTCGAAGGAAGTGAGAAGTGCCAAAGATTGCCTAACCCTGGACAGGAAATAGGAAGAATTGGACAATCCTTGGCTTTGTTCCCAGGTCTTCTTTTTTCTGCAACATCCTGGTTTACTTAGGGGAGGGGTGGAATCCATAATGAAAAGAAGGACACGATAGCAGTCTTCCAACATTTGAGGGGTTGCCCCAAAGAAGAGAGGGTCAAGCTATTCTCCAAAGCACCTAAAGGCAGGACAAGAAGTAATGGATGGAAACTCCTCAAGGAGAGAAGCAACTTAGAATTAAGAAGAAATTTCCGGGCAGTGGGAACAATTAACCAGTGGAACTACTTGCTACCAGAAGTTGTGAATGCTCCATCAGTGGAGATTTTTAAGAAGAGTTTGGATAGCCATTTGTGTGAAATGGGTCTCCTGCTTGGACAGGGGTTTAGACTAGATGACCTCCAAGGTTCCTTCCGACTCTTGTTATTCTGTTAAGTCTGAAATCCTTGACTTACAACAACAATTAGGACCAGAATTTATGTTGCTAGGCGATTTGATAATAAAAGCATGACTTGGTCGCTTAGCAACGGCAATCCCATTAGTAACCAAATTCCATGGTTGTTAGGCAAGGCAACTTCCTGCTGGCTTTCCCAAGTAGTCAGTGGGGAAGCCAGCAGGAAGTCGGGAGTCCCAGATTGGCAGGCAGGTAAGTGAGTATTGCTGGGTGGGAAGGATGTGAAATGGGACGCAGAGATCCAGGAAGGTGCAAGGGGGTTGCACAAGACTGCAATGAGGGTATAAGGAAAATGAGGCAAGGAATGGGGACCATGTACCACGGTGTGTAAGGGTGCAAAGGAAATATGGTGAGAGGAGGGAAGAGCGCAAAGATTGCATGAGAGTGCAAAGTAGAAGCAGTGAGAAAAATGAGGTTGCAATGGAGTGTACAGAGGTGCAAACAACAGGGAGTTACAGAGGTGCAAGGGAGGCACAGGGAGTTGTTTGTAGGCTAAACAGGGAAGGGGTGGGGGGGAAATCCCAGAAAAATATAATTTTAAAAATGAAATTCAACGTAGAGAAAAGTAAAGTCTTACATTTAGGCAAGAAAAACCATAAGTACTCCTATAGACTGGGTGAAACCAGGCTTAGTAGCAGGAACTGTGACAGGGACCTTAGAGTCTTAGTGGACAACCAATTAAACATGAGCCAGCCATGTGCAGCAGCACCAGCCAAAAAAGCTAATGCAATCCTAAATTGCATTCACAGAGGGATACAATCCAGATCAAGGGAGGTACCCAATACCACTCTATAAAGCCTTAGTAAGACAACACTTGGAATACTGCATCCAGTTTTGGTCACCACAGTATAAAAAGGATGTTGAGACTCTAGAAAAGTGCAGAGAAGAGCAACCAGGAGCATTAGAGCACTGGAGACTAACACATACGATGAACAACTGCAGGAACTGGGCATGGCTGGTCTAGTGAAGAGAAGGACCAGGGGAGACAGGAGAGCAGTGTTCCTATATTTGAGGGGCGGCTCCAAAGACGAAGGGGTCAAGCTATTTTCCAAGGCACCCAAAGGCCAGACAAGGAATAATGGATGGAAACTGATCAAGGAGAGATTCAACCTAGAAATAAGGAGAAATTTTCTGACAGTGAGAACAATCAAACGATGGAACAGAAGTTGCCTTCAGAAGTTGTGGTAGCTTCATCCCTGGAGGCTTTCAAGGAGAGGCTGGACTGCCATCTGTCCGAAATGGCGTAGGGGCTCCTTTTTGGGCGGGTGGGTTGGACTAGAAGACCTACAAGGTCCCTTCCAACTCTGTTCACCTGTTAAACTCCTTCAGGAAACCCACATGGATGATTTTGCAAAAGTCAGCAGGAGTCTAGCTTGCCTGAAAGGAGAGTTCACATGTTATGGTCAATCCAGAAAATATAATGCTGTTTGCTTAACATCACTGATTACTGATAAAAACAAAATATTTTGTAGCTCAGGGTTGAACTATGGAGTCCTCTGAGCTTGATTGTTTTCTTGCAGACATTTCATTACCGAACTAGGTAACATCAACAATGCTGGAAGGGAGTGGGGTTTGTTCCTAATTTATATACTTAGTACAATGATATATGCTAAAATTGGCTAATATTTGGAATAGACTCTCCTGCTCGGGCAGGGAGTTGGACTAGATGACCTCCAAGGTCCCTTCCAACTCTGTTATTCTAAGTGATTGCCAAACTTCATTGAACTTGAAAAGGTAAGCAAGGTTTGAGAGGAATAATGCACGGATAGGAGACCACCAAGTCCCAAGACCTATAAGCTGGTGAATGAGAAGTAGTCCTTGACATATGACTACAATTGAGGCCAACATTTTTGTTACTAAGCAAAACAGTTGTTAAATCAGTTTTGCTCTGTTTTTTTTTTTAACTTTTCTTGCCACAGTTGTTGTGAATTACTGCAGATGTTAAATGAATAAATCTGGTTTGGATATTGACTTTGCTTGTCAAAAGGTCACAAAAGGGAATCACATAACCTTGAGACGCAACAACGGTCATAAATACGAACCAGTTTTGCAAGCGTCTGGATTTTGATCACATGACCATGGGGGTGCTACAATGGTTGTAAGTGTGAAAAATGGTCATAAGTCACTTTTTAAAACCCCTTTGTAATTTGAACGGCCCCTAAAACCTATGGTTTGATGGCCATCTGCTGATCTTCAAGACTTTATGAGAGGAAAAATATTCTGAATTTCTCAGGGGGGATTTTTTTTCCCCCTCTTGGGGCTTCTGCAAAACCTTTGAGTTCAATCATTGTTTGGGAGCTCCATTTATCTTTTCTCTGTATAAAATGATGCTTTTTTTGTCCAAGAGAAATCTTGGCAGCTGTTACACGGCTCCCTCACTGGAAGACAAATGGGATTTCTTGATCCCGAAATCCGTGGAGATCCAGTGCCCCCTTCTGGATTGGCCTTGATCGCTCAGCCTTGCATTATCCACGGCTGAACAACGCTAGATAATTAATCAAACAACCGAGATTTAATTAAGCAGTGTTTCTCAATCTGGGCCCCTTTAAGACTTCAACTCCCAGAATTCCCCCCACCCAACATGGCTGGCTGTGGAATTCTGGGAGTTGAAGCCCACATACCAGAAAATAAGGATGAAAAACTCTGATCTGGACTGGAGCATTTATCGGTAGTGCTGGACTTACAAGAGTTCATTTAGTGACCGTTCAAACTTACAGCAGCACTGAAGTGACTTATGACCACTTTTCACACTTAATGACCGTTGCAGCATTTCCCCCATGGTCAACGTGATTCAAAATTCAGATGCTTGGCAACCAACTCATATTTATGACGGCTGCAATGTCCTGGGGTCATGTGATTTACCCCTTTTTTGTGACCATCTGACAAAGTGGAGGGGGAAGCCCCGTTCGCTTCACAACCATGCTACTCCCTGAACAACTGCAGTGATTCACTCAACGATGGTGGCAAGAAAGGTCGTAAAAGGGGGCAAAAGTCACTTAACCAATGTCTCAGCAACTGTTGTGGTTCGCCGGCCGCAGGTGCGGACGGCTGAGGTCTCGGAGAGTGAGGACTCAGATGAGGGGCCTGCGTGTGATGCAGGGATGGGGCCAGGACCATCAGGGAGTGGAGTGTGGCCTTTGGAGATGGTGGAGGCTGGCAGCAGTGAGGAAGAGGCCCCTGAGGAGCCTGTGCCCAGGGTGCGTGCGCGCAGGGCTGCTCGAAGGAAAGAGCAGCTGCAGCAGCACGGGCAACTTGGGAGTAAGGCTGCAAGGTGAAATAATAGCCAGCTGAGAAACCGGAGTTCTTTGCAGGAAGCAAAGAAGTTTTTGCACTCAAGTCTAGTGGACGTTCGGGCTCTCTTAGTTTGTGTTTGGAGACTCTTTGTGTTTGGAATATTTCTTGGCAACTTTATCTAGTGTTCTTGGCAGCCTTGCACCACCTTGGCAAGGCTCGTCCTTATCAGAGACAATTAGTTTGAAACAACCTTTGAACTGGGAAGGAATGGAATTCATAAAGAATCATTAAAAGGTTTTGCTGTTACCTCCATTTCGTGTTTGTTTCCTTGGAACAAGGTTTGGGTCAGAACAGCAACAGAAATTTTGGGCTCTGTTGAAGCAGTTCCTGTTAAGTTTGGGAAATAATGGAGACCAGACATCTGACCAGTGACTTCAACTCTTTAATAATCGTAAATAGAACAGAACAGAGCAAGGCTATGGGCAACAGCAACCCTTTTATAGGGTTATCTGCTACCTTATTAACCAATGACATGTGCCATAAGTTCAAACTTATAACCAATGAGAAGTGTCCAAATAGTGGCCAATCAGGAACTACTTATGGACCAATCCCTAGTTGTTGTATAAGGGCCAATCAGGTGTGCAGGTTTCCAAACCCTGATTTGCATTTATGTTAGTAACTTTTATTGATTCACAACACCCCTCCCCCTTGGGTTCCGTTTGAGGGGAGCTGTAATAAAATCCTCAAGATAGACAGGCCGTTTGGTCTGTCTGGATGATTTCCGTGGCTCCACCGGTTTTGGTCTAAGGTCCGGTTCCGGTGGAGCGTTTGGATGATCTTTATTAAATTCAGTTTCGCTGCACGGTGATTCCGTGCTGCTTCCACTGTGGTTGTCTCTGCTACTCCGTGTTTCTTCGGGGTTTTGCAGTTCGGTTTCCCCCGTATTAAAGTTCCCTGAAAAATTCAACTCCCTCCCCGCTTCAAGTTCCGGTGTTCCGCTGGGCCGTAGGGTTTCCGTTGGCCCGCTATTTGTCATATCAAAGTCAATTTCCTCGATATTTCCTCCCCCTTGAGTTGGTGAACCCGGGGAGTCATGGGTGCTGGGTGGTAATCTCGATCGGAGTTGGTCTATGTGGCGTTTCCACACCCTCCCATCGTCCGTCAGCAGGCGGTAAGATCTAGGCCCGGTAAGGTGGGTAACGGTTGCGGGTATCCATAACGGGTCACTGGAAAAGTTTTTGGCAAAGATTAAATCGCCTACCTTAAATTCCCGGCATTTGCTGCTGGAGCCGAAGGGCTTTTCCGGTGCGAATGCGGGGTGGAGCCGGTCAAGGTGCGATCGTAGTTTCCGCCCCATAAGAAGTTCAGCGGGCGTTTTGTTGGTCACGCTGTGGGGCGTGATGTGCTGCAACAAGAGAATTTGATTGATTTTCTCGTCGATGTTGCCAAATTCCATTTTGTGAAGGGTCTTTTTTACAAATTGTACCATGCGTTCTGCACGTCCATTCGCCGCAGGGTGCGCGGGCGAGGTTAGCGCATGGCGGATGCCTCGATCAGCAAGAAATTGTTCAAAGGGTAATGCAGTAAACTGTGGGCCGTTGTCCGAGACCAACACGTCCGGAAACCCGTGTGTGGCAAATAGTCTGTTTAATTTATTGATGACTGAGTCCGTTGTAGTTGTATTCATTCGATGAATCTCGAGCCAGTTTGAATAGGCGTCGACAGTAATAAGGAAAGTGTGTCCTTTGGTAGGCCCCGCAAAGTCAATATGAATACGGGACCAAGGTCCCCTCGGAGTTTCCCATTCGGTTGGGCTTGCTTTAGGCGGGGCGTTGCTGACGTCCTGGCAACGTTGACAAGTAGCGACCCAGGCCTCGATTCTTTTGTCGATTCCCGGCCACCAAGCGTAGCTGCGTGCGAGTGCTTTCATCCGCACGATACCCGGATGTCACTCATGCGATACCGCCAAAACAGTTTGTTGCAATTTGCTAGGGATTACGACTCGATCGCCCCACAAGATACAGCCTTTTTGGGAAAACAGTTCGGTTTGGCGGGCTTTGAAAGGCGCCCATTCCGGTGCTATTTGGTCCGTCGGCCACCCCCGTTCAACCCAGCGCAGGATGTGTTGCAGAACTGGGTCACGTTTCGTTTCAAAGGCAATGTCTCTAGCCGTCAATGGTGGTGCATGTAGAGCTTCAATCTGTAGTGTTGAGATGGTTGGGGCTGGATCTACAACAGAGTCTGGGAGCGGTGTTCTGCTCAATGCATCAGCGTGGAGAATTGATTTCCCCGGGCGATGTTGCAAGGTGTAGTTGTAGGCCGCCAAGAATTCAGACCAACGGGTCATTCTGGGGGACAATATATACGGGGTTGGTTTATTACCCGCAATGATCCCCAGTAGCGGTTTATGATCAGTAATTATCGTAAACGCACGGCCATAAACATATTCATGAAATCTTTTAACTGCAGCCACAATAGCTAAAGCTTCCTTGTCCAGCTGACTATAATTTATTTCAGCTTTAGCTAGGGTTCGCGAAAAAAACGCGATGGGGGCTTCCGCTCCATTTGGTAATACGTGGGCCAGAATTGCCCCAACCCCAAAGGTGATGCGTCACACGTGATAGTGAGCGGAAGAGTCTCGTTGTACTGCATAAGTACAGAATCAGAAGTTAGCAATTTCTTTACTTGTTGGAAAGCACATTGTTCCCGTTGTCCCCAAACCCACGTTGCTTTTTTGTCTAATAGTCTATGCAATGGTTCTGCTACCGTTGCTTTGTGGGGTAAAAAGACATTATAGAAATTGATAAGTCCAAGGAACGCCTGTAGGTCTGCCTTGTTCCTTGGAGTGGGGGCCTTTTAATCGCCCTTAATTTGTCTTCGGTGGGATGGATTCCTTGGCTGTCCAGGAGGTATCCCAAAAATTCTACTTTTTCGGTACATAACTGGCATTTATCTTTTTTAACTCTGAGGCCTGCGTTTTGGAATCTTCGTAAAACCTCTCTGAGTCGCTTTTCTAGGATGTCTTTGTTAGGGGCGGCGATGAGTACATCGTCGAAATATGGTACGACCCCTCTGATCCCTTGTAACAACCTTTCCATTAAACTCTGAAAGATTCCGGGGGCAACGCTTACCCCGAACTGGAGCCGGTTGCATTTAAATGCGCCCCTATGCGTTACGATAGTTTGCGCTTCTGCCGTGGTAGGATCTACAGGCAATTGCTGATACGCCTGGGCTAGATCTAGTTTAGCGAAAACTTTCCCGCCACCCAGGGAATGGAGCAAGTGTTGCACTACCGGCACTGGATATGCACTTTGCTGTAGTGCGTGGTTTAAGGTGGCCCAGTAGTCTCCGCAAATTCTCAGTGACCCATCAGGCTTGATAGGCATCACTATAGGGGTTTCCCAGCGGGCGTGGTCGGTGGGTTCCAGCACGCCCTGCGCTATTAGCTTATCAAGTTGTTCGTCGATTTTAGGCTTCAAGGCGAATGGCACCCGACGTGGCTTAAGGCGGATGGGTGCTATCTCAGGGTTCAAGTTAAGCGAGATCGGGGTCCCCTTGTACTTGCCTAGTCCGTTCGCGAAAACGTCTTGGAATTCTTGCACGAGTGCTTCCTCCCAATCGTTGCTCTCGGCTCGGTGGACTCCGGCTACAGTAATTCCGAGCGGCCTGAACCATTGAAGGCCTAAAAGACTAGGCCTGTCGCGGTCCACGACAGTCAGTGGCAGAGCGACGTGCGGTCCTTGAAAGAGATCTGGAATCTGCGGGACCCGGCGACGGGAATTCGGTTGCCCTGATAGTCTTTGAGTATAACCCTTTGAGGGTTAAGGTCTTGGCGGCGAATCGTTGGAATGAGCTGTTGGAGCGTTTTCCACGACACCATCGAGAGGGAAGATCCCGAGTCTACCTCCATCACGCAAGGTTTGTTTTCGATGGCGACCTTTACTCGGATTTTCCCGGCATCAAGGGATGTAGCGTGGCCAATGGTGATTGTTTGGTGGGTCTCTTCCCGCCTGGTTTCTTCACACCTGGTGGAAGTGGTGGACGGCTTGTTTCTGTAGGAGTGGTTTCCCCATTGGTGGTTCAGTTTTTCTCGGTGTGTGCTGAAGAATCCTGAAGATTGGCATTCGGCCTGTCGGGGTTTGGAGTTTTGTTTGCTTCTGCAAACCTTTGCGATGTGACCTCGTCTCCCGCAATTTCGGCAGAGTGCGTCGAGGAATTTGCAGTTGGATCGTGGGTGATTCGCCCCACATCCTGCACACGGTCGGAATGAGGGTTGTGTGAACTGGTCTCGTTCCGTTCGAGTCGGTTGACCTCTTCCTCATCGCTTTCTGATGGGGATTCTAGGTCTTCGTGGTGAGTCGATACTGGGTGTCTCTCTGAGCGGGCGAGGTATCATTGGCGAGTTTACATAGCGGTGCATTGGTGCGGCGCATTCGGGCTGCCGACTTCTTGGTCGCCTCCGCTGCCGAGGCTTCTTTAAGGGCATCGTTGAGGCTGATGTCCCCCTTAGCCATAATTTTGCTCTGGATCGTGCCGTCTTCTAGGCCCAGAACCAGGCGGTCCCGGAGGGCTTCTTCTAAGTCGGCGAATCCGCAGAGGCCTCCAAGGTTGCGGAGGTCCGCGATGTAATTGGCAAGGCTTTCGCCCTTCCGTTGGTCCCTCTGGTAATATTCGTGTCTTCTGACTAAGGTTGGCACGGTGGGCGTAGTGAGCCCGTAGTAAGGGCTCGAGGACGTCCCAGTCCATCTCTTTTACCTCTGCTGGCTTGGCAAGTGACTTTGCCATTTTAAACACGGTAGGCCCGCAGTGAGTTAGAAAGATAGCTCTTTTTTTGCCGGTTGTTGCATCTTTCAAATTGTTGGTCTCCAGAAACATCTGGAAACCGGTCCATGTATGCCTCCCAGTCTTCGGTTTCTGGGTTGAATGGAGCGGGTGAGTACGGCACCGCTGGCCATGTTGCCGTTGATGGTGCGTGTTCGACCACGTGCTCTGTTGGTTGCTCTGTAACTCAGTCAGCTCTTCGGTCTCCGTATCCCACCTTCGTCACCAGTGTTGTTTGGGAAATAACGGAGACCAGACATCTGACCAGTGACTTCAACTCTTTAATAATCGTAAATAGAACAGAACAGAGCAAGGCTATGGGCAACAGCAACCCTTTTATAGGGATCTGCTACCTTGTTAACCAATGACATGTGCAATAAGTTCAAACTTATAACCAATGAGAAGTGTCCAAATAGTGGCCAATCAGGGACTACTTATGGACCAATCCCTAGTTGTTGTATAGGGGCCAATCAGGTGTGCAGGTTTCCAAACCCTGATTTGCATTTATGTTAGTAACTTTTATTGATTCACAACAGTTCCCATGCATCCGAATTTTAATTATGTGACCACAGGGATGCTGCAACAGTCGTAGGTGTGAAAAAGCGACGGTCCTAAGTCACTTTTTTCAATGTCGTTGTAACTTCGAATGGTCAATAAACAAACGGTTGAAAGTTGAGGAATACCTGCATGTATTTGTTCTGAAGGTTTAATCTCGTCCAGCCAGAATTAGCCCCTCTGTCCTTCTGCAACTTTTCTATTTGTAGTCATTGTCAGGTCCTGCTTTGCTTGTCACTTTTTTATTATTATTTTTTAAATATTTTATTGAACAAAGCAATTTATATATATAGATACAAGATACAAAAAGAGCCAAAAAACAGACAGAAGATATCAGAGACACCCATCAAGCAGAACACAGCAAACTCCGAGACCAATAAACACAGACCAAGACTCCCAACCAATCAGGATGAAGAAAAACCATTCTGGCACAGCAATAGGCTGCCCCAAATTTAAATCTGAAACCACTGTAAAAGTCTGACCCACAGACGGACACAATACAGAAGCCTGATGATGGCAGATGAGATTCTGCTGAAACGTTGCTACAACTTTAAAAGCACCACTACTATGACGTGGGAAAATACCCAACCAAGCCGAACACCATACATGTAAGTACCCTGAAAACTTAAGAATATATATATATATATATATATATATATATATATATATTAATTATTCAGCTTTGTTCGGGTATTTTCCCACGTCATTATAGTTGTCCTTTTAAAGTTGTAGCAATGTTTTGGCAGAATCTCATCTGCCATCATCAGGCTTCTGTATTGTGTTCATCTGTGAGTCAGACTTTCACAGCCGTTTCAATTTTAAATTTGGGGCTAGCCTACTGCTGTGCCAGAATGGTTTTTTTCTTCATCCTGATTGGTTGGGAGTCTTGGTCTGTGTTTATTGGTCTTGGATACCATACATATATATATATTCCTATATACAATTATTTAAATATACATATATACATTTGTTCGCTCATATATTTCCAACATCGTTGGTCCTCTTTTCATCTCATCCATTCATTTACCCTCTCATCAACTCCTTTCCCAACTTAAGACCTTCCTTTGTGCTCCCACCAGTGGTAGAATCTATCCCAAATTGCATAATATGCCGATTCACCTTCATTTTTCACTTCTAGAGTTAGCTTGTCCATTTCAGTGCATATCAATATTTTGTTTATTACTTCGTCTGTCGCTCGGTATGTTTGTCTCCTTCCAGTTCTGGGCAAATGCTATCCTTGCCGCAGTAATAATAGGTATAGTCAAATATAGCTTATCCTTATTGTATTTTATTGACATGATTCCTAATAGAAAGCATTCTGGTACATGATCTAGTTTAAAGCCCAACATTTCCTCCAGCCACTGAGTCCAGTCCTGAGCCAAAACTCTTGTGCTTTTTTGCAGCTCCACCACACATGGTAATATGTTCCCCGCTCCATTGAGCATTTCCAACAATTTGGGGACTGGCTTTTATACATCTTAGCCAATCTGGCTGGTGGAAGATGCCATTGACAAAACATTTTGAGCAAATTTTCCTTATATGCAGTGGCCATGGTAAATCTTTTTATTTATTTCCCATATTGTTTGCCATTGATCCAATTTAATGCTGTATCTGAAATCTCTGGCCCATAGCACTACAGACTCCTTTACCTATTCTTCCTCTAATTTATAGGCTAACAGAAATTTGTAAATTTTCCCTATTAATTTATCCTCTGATCCTAACAGAATTTTGTCTAAAACTGTTTCTTGCATGTTAATTCCCCATTCTTTTTTATCCTTTTTATCCCTTACTTGTAATTGTAAATATTCCCACCACTCTAAATCCATCCCATGCTGCTTTAGGTCCTGTCTAGCTTTTAACTCGCTTGTCACATTTTTTTTTTTATGTACTACCCATGTAATAACATATATTTTAGCTTTGTCCAAATAAACCAACTTTATATCTCTTCCTTTTGCTCTTAACAATGTTGTCTATGGAGTTTTAACAATTCTGTTCACTAATCCCTTTAAATAGTGTCTCCAAACTTGATATAATTTCATTTCCTCTCTTTTCAGAAACGCCTTCACCCCTTTTATAAATCCATTATCCAAGTTGCTGTTCTGGTTTCTCATTTGCACATCTCCTTTAATTATGAAGACATGACTTGGTTCCTTTTGTGTATCCATCTTTTTTTTCCATATCATTAATCATTTTTAAATCTACTTTCAAATCTGCCTGTTACAGCCTTCTCTAATAAAACTTGTTCCTCTTCCATAACACTGTTTAAATTGAGTTTTATGACAGTAAATCATCTTAAAAGTAACCTTGGTGGATTGTTCCCAAATATCCTTGAATTCTATCGTATTCTGTCGTATTTGTGGGTCTCTTCTTTATGATCTTAAATTCTTTCTGGTTCCCTCTAGCATGCAAACTTTCAAAGTCTCATCATGTTTTTTTCCCCCTAATCAACAGCATTGAATGGGAAACTTTCTAACAATATACTAGAATACAGGTCGTAGGTCAGGCCCTTGTTAAGCGAGTTTTTGCTCTATTTTACGACCTTCCTTGCCACAGCTGTTAAGCGAATCACTGCAGCTGATAAGTCAGGAATGCCGTTGTTAAGTGAATCTGGCTTCCCCATTGGCTTTGCTTGTCTGAAGGTTGCAAAAGGGGATCACCTGACCCCAGGATACCACGACCGTCATAAATATGAGCCAGTTGCCCGGGACCTGAATTTTGATTACATAAGCCATGCATCTGAATTTCGATTATGTGACCATGGGGATGCGGCAACAGACGTAAGTCTGAAAAATGGTCATGTCACTTTTTTCAGTGCCGTTGTACGTTCGAAAAAAAATAAATAAATGAATGTTGTAAATCGAGGACTATCTGTATATTCATTTATGGCTACTTGAAATGTGAGGCTTACCCTTCCATATTTCCCCACCTGCTCCTGAATTATCCTGAATAAAACTTTATTTTATGGTCATATTTTTTGGGGGAAAAGAAATTGGTAATATATCTAGAATCTATAAATATATCACCAATTTCTTTCTCCTCCTGCCCCCAAAATATGACCATAAAATAATGTTTTATTCACCCTCACCTCTTATTGGTACCTAGATTACTGTTTGGCACCCTTGTCAACTTTAAGCCAGTTTGACTTCCAGAATCCCCCAGCCAACATTCTGCAAGCCTTTCCCCGATCTCCATGAGGGCGAGCATCTTGCGATGCCTGTGAGGCCCAACACTGGGTGGAGACCAGCGGGGACGGAAGGCCCGACGGTCGCCATAGCAACGGCCAGACACGGCCCTTGAAAACCTCGCGAGCCGTCGCCGAGGCAACGTAGAAGCCCCCCCCCCCGGGCCCGGCAAGTCTTGAAGGCGATTCGTCGCCGGTCGCCGTGGCAACGTAGAAGCCCCGGCCCAGCAAGCCTTGCGGGCGGTTCACCTTTGGTCGCCATGGTGACGTAGAGGCCCTGCCCGCCAGGCCTAGCAGGCGGGCCTCCCGCCGCCCCTGCCGCCGCCCCTGCCCCGCCTCAAGCCGGCGGGAAGGCGGGGTCAGCTCGCCCGAGGGCCCCGAAAAGAGCGGATGCGGCGGCAGGCGCTTCCTTTCCTTCACTTTTGGCCCTCCGACCGGCCATGGCTCCCGCCGGCGACCGCACCGGCTACTGGGGCCCGCCGACGTCCACCCTCGACTGGTGCGAGGAGAACTACGTCGTGTCCTCCTACATCGCCGAGTTCTGTGAGTATGGAGGCGGCTGGGTTGTGGGGGGCAGGTGCGCTTTCCGTCTTGGAGCCCCCTCTCCCAGGCCATGGGGTGATGGAGGGGGCTCATTAAATTATTGGGGGAGAGCGGCCTCGCCCCCTCAGCCTTGAAGCGTGTCATCTTTGCAAGGGGGGGGGAGTAATCAAGGGGGTCGGCTTTGGCAGAAGCCACCCCCCGAGGTTATTTTTTGGGGTGTGTGCAGGTTCCCCATAGGAATTGCTTAAGGGGGAGGGTCTTTCCCCCCCATTCCAGATCCTTCTTTCCTCCCCCACCCCATTGTGGAAGACTGGAACTATGGGGCGGGGGAGGGGGGGGAAAGCTTTGGAAAAGGTTGGGGCAATAATGAGAAAGAGCATCTTGGGTGGTCAGAATAACAGCTGGAAGGGACCTTGGAGGTCATCTAGTCCAACCCCCTCCCCACCGCTCAAGCAGGAGACCCTATACCATTCCAGACATATGGTTTGTCCAATCTCTTCTTTAAAAAAAAACTTCCACTCATGGATCCTTCATAACTTCTGGAAGGCAAGCTATTCAGAGCCAGAGAGTTGGAAGGGACCCTGAAGATCTTCTAGTCCAACCCTCCCTGCTCAAGCAGGAGAAACGATATCGTTTCAGACAAAGGATTGTCAGGGTCTCTTTCTGAAAGCTTCCACTGATGGAGCACCCACCCCTGGAGGCAAGCTATGCAGAATAAAAGAATCAGAGAATTGGAAGGGACCTTGGAGGTCTTCTAGTCCAACCCCCTGTTTGAGCAGGAGACCCCATTCCCTTCCGGACAAATGGTTGTCTGATCTCTTCTTGAAAACCTCCAGGGACGGAGCACCCACAGCTTCTGGAGGGAAGCAGTTCCACTGGTTGACTGTCCTCACTGTCAAGAAATTCCTCCTTAGTTCCAGGTTGCTTCTCTCCTTAATGAATTTCCATCTGTTGCTTCTTGTCCTGCCTTCTTCAGGGGCTTTGGAGAATAGCTTGACCCCCTCTTGGTAGGAGATTATCTGGGGATACCTGCCTCCCCCCAATAGTCATAGGAAGGGTTTGTCTGTGTTTCCTATTTTGTAGCTTCGCATGGCATGTTGAGGGCTGACTTCTGGAAGGGTTGACCCTGGACCCATTTGTGAGAAGAGGCTTAAGGAACTGAAATGAATGAGTGGATGAATTCTTTTATTGGCCAAGTGTGATTAGACACACAAGGAATTTGCCCTGGCGCAAATACTCCCAGTTATACATAAAAAGAAAAGATACATTAGTCAAGAATCCTCAGGTACAACACTTAATGATAGTCATAGGGTACAATAAGCAATCAAATCATACTAGGAAACAGTCCATAAAAATAGTTAGGATGCAAGCGACAAAGTTACAGTCATACAGTCACAAGTGGGAAGGGATGGGTGATAGGAATGATGAGAAGAATTAATAATAGTAATGCAGACTTAGTAAATAGTTGGACAGGGAAAAAACTGTCCTTGTGTGTCTAGTTGTTCTGATATGCAGTGCTCTATAGTGTCATTTTGGGGGAAGGAGTTGAAACAGTTTATGTCCGGGATGTAAATATTTTCACAGCCCTCTTTTTGACTCGTGCAGGATGCAGGTCCTCGATTGAAAGCAGGTTGGTAGTAATGGTTTTTTTCTGCAGTCCTAATTATCTTCTGAAGTCTGTGTCTGTCTTGTTGACATAGGTGCCTAAAAAATCTAAGACTGAAAGCATTCGTTGCCCTGTTTAAAAAAGAATGAGAAGTTTCTCAGGTGGAACTTGGCTCCTAGCAGCTTTATGTGTGCATCTGTGTAGTTTTCTTGGCATCTGTGCTACTTTCTTCCCAGATTCTTACCCTCTCAATGTAGCCTTCTGTAGATTTCTTGGTGGTCTCTCGTCCATGAGAAGCATTCAGCATTCTTTTGGCATCAGTCAAGTTATGATAGTGCTGCTCCTTAACATCTTCCAATGCTCCAAAAAAATGAATTAAAAACTGGAAAACTTTCACTCTATGGGCTGGAGGGGGGGGGGAACACTTGTAGTTATGGATTTCTTATAGTACAGCTTTAAAAAAGGAAAATAATAGTGATACCATTATTACAGGCCTTTCCTACAATCAGACCATTAAATTATACAGAGAGTTAATTTTCTGGTTAAAATTTACAAATGGGGCAGGTGATTCCAGCAGTCAAAGTTTCCTACCCAACAATACAGCAGACTCTTATAGCGACTTCTGGAACTATAGAATGTTTTTTTTTTCCTATCGGCCAGGCGTGGGTGGAAAAGACCTTCTAATTTCTACTGCAATTTGGGAGCTGAGATTTTTGCAAAAGAATACTACATTAAACAAAGCTTCAGCAAATGCTGCCATTAAAACTAAGTTTGGCATGACGTTTAAATGTTGCTCCTGCTTTTCCCAACCAGGTTGTATGAACACAGTGTTCTACAGTTGCGCATTAAGAAATTCCGCTGATGCGCTTTTACTTTTAAAACTTGCTGATCTGTCTCAGAGGTTTTTGAAAACAAATTAGCAAACTGGTCAAGTGTATTAAAAGCAACTCGCCCTTATAAATATCAGAAGGAGTCTGGTAGCATCTTTTCCGACAGACGTGTGTTTTACTAACCGGCGTAAGGTTTCATGAGGGCATACGTCACAGCAACATGGCTTTTAATAAAATACCAGTAGTCCTTGACTTACGACCACAATTGAGCCCACAGTTTTGTTCCAAGTAAAACAGTTAAGTGAGTTTTGCCCCATTTTACAACCTTGCTACAGATGTTAAATGAATCACTGCAGTTATTAAATTAGTCACACGGTTATTAAGTGAATCTGACTGATTAACTTTGCTTGTCAGAAGGTCGCAAAAGGGGATCACACGACCCCCAGGACACCGCAGCAGTCATAAATTTGAACCAAGTGTCTGGATTTTGTTGACGTGCTCATGGGGATGCTGCAATGGTCCTAAGTCTGAAAAATGGTCACAAGTCACTGTTTTCAGTGGTGTTGTAACTTCGAATGGTCATAAGCCGAGGACTAATGTTAATTGGAAAAGATACTGCCAGAAATCCTCCTGT
This sequence comes from Notechis scutatus, assembly GCF_049901735.1. Lineage (NCBI taxonomy): Eukaryota > Metazoa > Chordata > Lepidosauria > Squamata > Elapidae > Notechis > Notechis scutatus. Next base: position 3,869,535 of record NC_142013.1, on the reverse strand, counting down.
TTATTATTACCATTCCAAGCCATACATCCTTCTACTTCTGTGTTGGCTGCTCTTATCATATGAGATGTTTGTCACAATCATTATTTAACCCTTTAAGAAGAAGATGATGATGATGATGTTGGACAAGAAGAAGGTGAAGCGAAATAATCCTAAAAGTTATTTCATTTAGCCATTCCAAAAAGTACATCTTGACAAAGGTACAAATTCCAATGTCAGTATGGGATACCCCAAGTAAGTTAGGAAACTCTTGTGGGATTACCCAAGCTGTGTATCTTAAACTTGCTGAAGATAATGTTTGATAGTTTACAGTGAGCAAATCATATTCCGGATAGCTGTATCTTATTTTTTACCAAAAATACACTATATCTGTTTTTATGATTGTTCTGTTGCTGCCTTTGCTGCCCTTGCCTTCCATTGATACCACAAAGAAAATTCTGGGATACGATCTAGCTTGTTTGGGGAATGTCACCTTTTATGGACATTATGAGAGGGAAATTTAATATACTTTATTGATACATATATAAAGCTCCTGTTTCAAGAAAGTTCTCCATTCTTCCAGCTGATGAACAGGTGTTTTTTTTTTATTCTGCTAGGCATTTTAGAATAGAATAGGAATAGGAATGGAATAGAACAGAACAGAATTCTTTATTGGCCAAGTGTGATTGGACACACAAGGAATTTGTCTTGGTGCAAATGCTCTCAGTGTACATAAAAGAAAAGATCCATTCGTCAAGAGTCAAGAATCATCAGGCCCAACACTTAATAACAGTCATAGGGTACAACAAGCAATCAAATCATACTAAGAAACAGTCCATATAGATCGTAAGGATACAAGCAACAAAGTTACAGTCATATAGTCACAAGTGGGAGGGGATGGGTGATAAGGAGTGATGAGAAGATAAATAGTAATAGTGTAAATAGTGTAAATAGTTGGACAGTGTTGAGGGAATTATTTGTTTAGCAGAGTGATGGCGTTCGGGGGAAAACTCTTCTTGTGTCTAGTTGTTCTGGTGTGCAGTGCTCTATAGCGTCATTTTGAGGGAAGGAGATGAAACAGTTTATGTCCGGGATGTGAGGGGTCTGTAGATATTTTCACAGCCCTCTTTTTGACTCGTGCAGTATACAGATCCTCCATGGAAGGCGGGTTGGTAGCCATTGTTTTTTCTGCAGTCCTAATTCCTCTCTGAAGACTGTGTCCGTCCTGTTGGGGTTGCAGAACCAAACCAGACAGTGATAGAGGTGCAGATGACAGACTCCATCATTCCTCTGCATTCCCATGGTCAGGTAATCAAAATTCAGCCACTTGGCAACTGACCCATATTTATGACAGTTGCAGTGCTCCAGGGTCACGTGTTCCCCTTTTGTGACCTTCTGACAAAGCAACCAAATGGGGAAGCCAGGTTTTCTTAACAACCGTGCTACAAACTTAACTGCAGTGATTCACTTAACAACAGTGGCAAGAAAGGTCGTAAAATGAAAGGGCAAAATTCACTGAACGAATGTCTCAACAGAAGTTTTGGGCTCAGCTGTGGTCGTACGTCGAGCTGTGGTCGTACGTACCTTCCCTCAAAACGACACTATAGAGCAGTGATCCCCAACCTTTTTGACGCCGCGGCCCGGTACTGGCATCAGCTGGGCGCCGCCATCTTTTTGATGAAAAGTGCTTCCGGTGAGCTTTCTACCTGGAAAAGCTCACCGGAGGTGCTAGCGCCGCCATCTTTTTTGATGAAAACGTGCTTCCGGTGAGCTTTCTACCTGGAAAAGCTCACCGGAAGCACTTTTTCATGAAAAAGATGGCGGCGCCAGCAAGCTGCGGCCCGGTAGGAGTTGTTCCGCGGACCGGTGGTTGGGGACCCCTGCTATAGAGCACTGCACACCAGAACAACTAGACACAAGAACAGTTTCCCCGAAAGCCATCACTCTGCTAAACAAATAATTCCCTCAACCCTGTTCAACTATTACAAAGTCTGCACTACTATTACTATTCATCTTCTCATCACTCCTTATCACCCATCCCCTCCCACTTGTGATTGTAGGACTGTAACTTTGTCGCTTGTATCCTTATGATTTATATGGACTGTTTCCTAGTGTGATTTGATTGCTTATTTGTATCCTATGATTATCATTAAGTGTTGTACGTTATGATTATTGACTCTAGATGAATGTATCTTTTCTGTTATGTACACTGAGAGCATTTGCACCAAGACAAATTCCTCGTGTGTCCAATCACACTTGGCCAATAAAGAATTCTATCCTATTCTACTCTACTCTATCTCTCCTCACCTCTACTCTATTCTATTCTACTTTACTCTGTTCATCTATTCTATTCTACTATTCTATTCTATTCTATTCTATTCTATTCTATTCTATTCTATTCTATTCTATTCTACCTGTAGTCAGACGAGGCCAGCTTTGGTGGAGCACCAATTTTAGGTATTCCCCTCCAGGCACAGAGCTGAAATGTGCGATGGCTGAGACGATTTTTCCAGTGATCGCTGATTACAGTGACCAGAGGATTGCAGGAAAAAACAACAACACAAGTTCTACCAATGGCTCTTTTTCTGTAATCTCGACGAAGATCTCAAAGTATTGGGCAACTAGCCTTGTAAATGTGCAAACTTGTGCTGTCTGTCCCAAAGTGAGGTCATCGAATCAATATGCGTACGGCCGAGGCAAGGAACAATTTGTGAGAATCCAAAGTCGGCAAGGAGAACCACCCAACCTTCCTATTTTAATAAAAGATGCATAATTGTCAGTAGGTACTATTTTTAATAACCGGGGAGCCAGTTTGGTCCGGTGCTTAAAAGTGCTGAATTAGATTAAACCTGGCAGGTTCAATCCCGCTTTAGGCATGTTGGAAGCCAGCTGGGTGACTTTTTTAGGCTGGTCCTTTTAAGTTTGGGAAGGAGGCAGCGTCAAGCTCCGCCTGGAAAAAAATGTTGCCAGGAAAACCGCATGGGCTTGTCGGTGCTGCCTGACTTGAAAACTCACCTGTACCAAAGTTGCTTCAGGCTGCAATTTTTGGACTGCCTTGCAGAATTAAGAAACTAGATGAACAGCGAACATATGGAGAGGGAGATCTAATTGATAGTGGAGAATGGAGGAAGTTTGGTATGCAATGCCTCATACATGCTTTTCCCCCAGCATTTACAGCTTGTGCTTGTTACTATTTTTTAAGCCCAAGTAAAGCAGGAATAGGCCATCATAACCTGGGCAGGCTCCCTCAAAAATGTGGCACATGCCAGCTGAGTACATAGTACCATCTGGAATTTGACCCTGGAATTGCAACAGTTATGAGCCAGCCTTTCTCACTTTGGAGACAGAAAATGGCTTGTTTTTGCCATAGAGAGATCAAATGCCCTAAAGGCACATCAAAGAGAGAGCGAGTTTTGGGTAGTGGTTAAACTGCTGCCCTAGAAACCAGGAGACCGTGAGTTCTAGTCCCACCTTAGGCCTGAAAAACTGTCTGGGTGACTTTGGCCCAACCACTGGGAGACTGTGAATTCTAGTGTCACCTTAAGTATAAAAGCCAACTGGGTGACTTTGGCCCAATCTCCAGGGGACGGTGAGTTCTACTTCTGTCTTAGGCAAGAAAGCCAGCTGGGTGACTTTGGCCCAACCGCCAGGAGGCTGTGAGTTCTAGTCCCACCTTAGGGATGAAAGCTGGTTGGGTGACTTTGGACCAATCACCAGGAGACGGTGAGTTGTAGTCTCACTTTTAAGTGTGAAAGCCAGCTGGGTGACTTTGGGCTCGTCCTTCTCTCTCGGCCCAAAGTCACTCATCCACATAAGTCTTTTAAATGGATAAATAAATCTACATCCCTGTAGTGCTTGCACAGGTTCCGACAGTGGATCATCTATTCATTGTAATGTGGCCCTTTCCCATCACCTCCAGCCTGATTGGACCTCTTGCCCGGATCTTTTGCCTTTTTTCACAAATGTTTGTGCTTCCGGTCAAGATTTATTCCAAAGAAAGGGAATCTCTTTTGTTGAAGTTAATAATCTTCCTGCTCTTTGCCTCCGAAGGAGTAAACTAGTTGGCAGAGGCAAGGAGCTTAAAAGATAGGCTTAAAACTAAAACACCCAAAAGATACATACTTGATACAGATTAAGTATTAATTTAGTCAGTTGACACTTTACATTCCAAAGATAAGGACAGGAGAACTTGATGTTCTCTGGATTTCTTGGATTTTATTTATCACAGTCCTTTGAATTGTACCATAATTTGTGACACCTTGTGTGTTGAGGGGGTATTCAGTGAGGCAATGTATATATTACAGTTGCAGTCCACAACATTTGTGGCTTGGTGGCCCAGCTGGGGGAGGGAGGGGAACTGGGCCCTCCTCACATGGCCTGGTTCCGAATCGGCCAGGGCGCAGTAGTGGGCCGCAGCCTGAGGGCTGGGGACCCCTGTATTAGAGGGCTGTCATTGACAAAATTATTAAAATCGCTCACAAAGTCTTGATACAGCTGTTCATATCACTATTTTAATATATCTAAGATAAATATTCTTCACTGGCTTCCTTTCTCTGCGATCATCATTCCTTGCTTGATAATGTTGGGATAAATATATATATATCCACATGAATTAATATCATTTATTAATTCTCCTAATCTGAAGTTAAATTCCAGGTGGACTTCCATTATGACTTTCTGGATCCAGTTCTTCCCTGTGGTTTTACTGCCAATCCCATAACTATAGGAGGTTGTGTGTTCTAATCCCGCTTTAGGTATGAAAGCCGTTGGGGTGACTTTAGGCTAATCACCAGGCGATAGTGAGTTCTAGTCCCACTTTAGGCATGAAAACTGGCTGGGTGACTTTGGGCCGATCATCTGGAGATGAAGTGTTCTAGTCCCACCTTAACCATGAAAGCCTGCTGGGTGATTTTGGAGTAGTCACTCTTTCTCGGTCCAACTCACGGTGTAGTTGTTGTGGGGTATTTTTCCATGGAGGAAGGAGTATTAGCTACGTCCACTGCCCGTGGTTGCTCATAAAGGAAGAAAAGCAGGAGATAAATTCAAATATAAAGAAATAAATAGCATTAATACTTAAGGTTCAGCTAGACTAGGTTGGACTTTTAGTGGGTAGCCATAGCAGTAGTTCAACAGTTGGGCATGTCCTGGTGTGACCTTTTATACACTTGTGTTGAAAAAGCAGAAGGATATGAGCAATGTTGATGCTTCTCCTTTTTTAAAAAAAAAACTTGGTTTTTTTGGGTCCACGCCCACCTGCCTGAGAATTATATCACTGATCTTAATGACACGTCTGATGTATCTTCTCCACAGCCACCAGTAACCTTTTCAAAGGCAAGTTCTCATGTAGCTTTGGCAGTTCATGAACCATAAGATCTTTGCATCTCTAGAAGTAAGACCAGAAGTTTTCATGTACTCTTAAATCTGCATACAAACAGCTAGCACAGTTCATGCATAGCACTAGCGGTGTTTTGAGAGATGGAATTAGCAACCAGCTTTTGAGAAAGCCAAGAAGTTTTTCACCTTTATTTTTTTTTCCAGAGAAATGGTTTGGTTTGCATTTTGCTTCTCTCACGATTCAACTCCTTTTTACCTGTGAACTATACCGAATATAGACTGAGCATTCTGAGAAAGGGTTGCAGCCTTGAGTTTCACTCTTTGGTAACCCCACTTTTAGTTTTCATTTTGTCATCTTTAATTCATTTGACATAATTAGGGTGTCAAGGTTGGCTAGAATGAGCGCAATACACTTGAATGCTGAATCTAAAGGTGCATTAGCAAGATAGATAAGATAATCTTTATTGTCATTTTTTTTTAATTGTGAGCACGTTGGCCCACATTAAAAATGAAATTCTGTTGCCTGCTCTCAAAAGAAAGTATATATCTATCCATACATAACACATACATACATATGCTATATACATACAAAAATACATACATACAGAAATACAGATCTGAAGAAACTCCTTGGATGAGAAACAAAATGTTTTGTAGGAAAAAAACAAAATCCAGTTGCCTTTGAAAAAGCACTTTTGGAACAACCATGATCTGGATGATGGAGGTCTCAATAGACATTTTTGGGGGAATTATACTATGGCAGTGCAATAATGCTTAATTCCGCCGTCTTGTCCCAAAGGTGCTTTTTTCAAGAGGCATCTGGACTTTCTGGTTTTCCTTTGAAGATGTTTCGCTTCTCATCCAAGAAGCTTCGTCAGAGTCGAAGAATTCAGAGCCTGGATGACTGAGAATCCACCACATAAATTCCCCATCTTGTTAAATCTATTTGCAAACTGCTCTTCCTAACATTTCTCCGAATCGCAGATCAGGCTGGATTGGGTGTGAATGCTTTTCTCTTTACATCTGCTGTTGACTCATCAACAGTCCCATTCCCTTTAACGGGACGGCTGGTGATGCGGCAGGGACACAAGATGAGTGGACAGACGTGTAGGCGCTGCCAGGATGGAACTGAAATGACAGCTGCTCTTTAAGGTTATATTTATAAGCTGCATAGAAGATTTCATGTTCATTTGTACTGCTTTCCCTTCCTCCTCACCCTTTCGAGCCTGATGGTACAGAGGCTTTTCTTTCCAAACGATCCTACAGTTTGTAGTCTACATAGATTTGCAAAACAATGGGATAAAGGAATATTCCTGAACTTTGTTTTATGGTTTTATCTCATGGCTTACTGTGACATTGTGTGAATGCATCAATGCAGTGCATGTTCTCTTAGCTTGCAGAGCTTGGGTTCGTTGAATGAATTTACCAAAAACGTAAATATTGCAGAATATGCAGCCTCACAGCTACATAATTAAGCTCCATTTCATGCTGAATAATCTAAATGTCAGCCTTGGAAGCCATATTTTACTTGGAAGCTTCAAGGCTGCCACACTTAGTTCCTGGGAATTTGGGATTTCTTAGCAGAAGGTTAGACTGGACAACATTCTTTCTTAGAAGTCAAGGACAAATTACGCTGCACTGTCTGGAGGAATGTCTCCATTTGGGATGAAGATTTGATTGGGCCATGATTGGACTGATGAATTCAGGGAATGGATCTTTGAATTTCTCTTGGGGAAGGGAAAACCCGGAGCTCTCCAATTTGGGTTTCCCCAGATGTGCCAATATGACAACTCTGATAAAATGTAACTTTGAGGAAATGCCTGTCTTGGAGTTTATTGAGTTGGAGGCTGTTAGTTGGAATGCTGACACTAAATTATTAATTATGAAATAGAAAACTATCTTTAGATAGATTTTTACTCCAAAAGCATTTTATTACAATAAATTCGATAAAAATAAAAAAAAAATCTGTTAAATTTTTTAAAAATCTGATTATTATTATTATTTTTTAATTTTTAAATCATCTATTTTTTTTATCCACCCTGGATGAAGGCAATCTCACTGGGACATGGGCAGAAAAAAATGGTTTTGCCATGGTATGTTTCAAATGAAACTCGGGCAGGTTCCTAAGACCAGGAAGGAAATCCAAAATGTGAATTGCTGGTTTTGTGGGAAAGCGAGTCCGACTTCATTTTTCCACGGAGATCAGCAAACACTTGAGCGTACCCCTTCAGATGCCCCAGGGGGAGATCATTGCCAGCATATTTGAAGGAGCTGATATGTATTTCAGGAATTGAGTCCTTCTTGTTGCTCTGGTTAGGAGGCTTAATTTACCAAGCTATGATGGGGTAATCCATCAACGCAGCAAAAGTACAACAAGAAGAAGAAACCTTCAGATTAATTTGCCTTGGTTTGTGAAGAGTGGTAACACCCCCATTCTCACGAGTTCTTATTGCATAGATGCCATTTGGGAGTTTAATAGAACATTGTGCATATGAGGGCACAAAAATCAGAGGTAGATAATTGCATCTTCCATTGCTTCCTCCATTTATTACTCCCCAACCTCTTTGAACCCTTCCCCCTTTCATCCCAAATCCCTATATTTATTTGGTGCTTTGTGTGGGTTGTGCATGGATACAGGTAGTCCTTGCTTAATGACTGATTGCTTAGCAATAGCACTTAGACTTATATACCACTTCATAGTGCTTTACTGCCCTCTCTAAGCAGAATAACAGAGTTGGAAGGGACTTCCTGGTCCAGTTCCCTGCTCAGGAAACCTGCTATCCCATTCCAGACAAACAGGGTTCCGGCAGCTTATTTGAAGGTAACATTCTACGTCTGGTGTAGCCAACTCTGAGCTACGTAATTCACTGTCACCCGTGATCCTGTTTTCCCCCACCCTCACCCCTCTGGGTGTATCACCCAATGAAATAGCAAGAGTCATCAATCATGCTCTCCAATTAGATTTTTTGTGGGGCAGAAGCTTCAGCCATCTAATCAGTCTTTGAAGAAAATATGAATGGAATGTGCTTTCGATTCCACACTGCTGCCTGCTCTTTGAAACTCCCCCACCCCTTCTTTCTGTTGTCAACTATAAAATGTGTATACAAAATGTTTTATGAGTTGACAGATTGTCCAATCTCTTCTTAAAAACTTCCAGTGTTGGAGGATTCACAACTTCTGGAGGCAACTTGTTCCACTGATTAATGGTTCTCGCTGTCAGGAAGTTCTCAGTTGCTTCTCTCCTTGATTAGTTTCCATCTAGTTGCTTCTTGTCTTGCCTTCTGGTTCTTTGGACAATAGGTTGACTCCCTCTCTTCTTTGGGGCAGCTGCTGGGATTCTGTAGAGATTCTCAGTCATCCAGGTCATGATTGTCCCAAAGGTGCTTTTTGAAAGAGGCAACTTTGCTTCCTTGTTTTTTCTTTTCTTTGAAGACATTTCGCTGCTTATCCAAGAGGCTTCTTCAGCTCTGACTGGATGGTGGGGAATGGAAGGATTTATCCTCCTTGCAGACAGCTGGTCATTTGCATCCTTTTAGAGGGTCGTTGAGGCTGCTTGGAGGTTTATCTGTGTCCTCCTCGGGGCATCTGACTGGTGCTCCTGGTTTCTGTAGTCTGCAATTTTTTTCCCCTCTGGAAATCCATTCCTACCCCCCATTTGAAGGGTGTTCATCCCAAATTGTGTAGCTAAAACTCTGTAGAGATTCTCCGTCACCCAGGTGATGGTGGTCCCAAAAGTGCTTTTTTTTTTAATAAGCAACTGGACTTTCTTGTTTTTTTCTTTTGAAGACGTTTCACTTCTCATCCAAGAAGCTTCTTCAGCTCTGACTGGATGGTGGAGGAATGGAAGGATTTATATTCCTTGCAGACAGCTGCGATGTGCGACATTATTTGACAGGTTCTGGTCTTTGGGGATGTTCATCCAGAGCAACTTATCACACAACCATTTTTGAGTTTTGAAATTAATGGCATTTACATGTAGTCCTTGACTTACAACCATAATTGAGCCTAAAAATTTCTATTGCTAAGCAAGGCTTAAGTGAGCCTTGTCCCATTTTACGGCCTTTCTTGGCACTGTTATTAAGTGAATCATTGCAGTTGTTAAGATAGTCACATGGTTGTTAAGTGAATCTGGCTTCCCCGTTGACTTTCCTTGTCAGAAGGAATCGCGTGACACCCCCTCTGGACACTGCAACCATCATAAATATGAGTCAGTTGTCGCTAGTTGAAGACTACCATTTTGGTAAAGCAGTTCTGAGTCCTTTTAAAGGTCTTCCACTTAGCTCCAGGGGTGGGATTCAAATTTTTTATCAACCGGTTCTGTGGGTGTGGCTTAGGTGGTGGGCGTGGCTTGGCGTCATGTGACTGGCTGGACATGGCTTGGTGGTCATGTTATTGCCTGGGTGTGGCCAACTCGGTATCACTCAAATCGAGGCACGCATCTCCTCGCCTGGCCTCTCATGACTGTGGGGATGTTGCAACAGTCGTAAGTGTGAAAAATGGTCATAAGTCACTTTTTTCAGTGCCATTGTAACTTTGAATGGTCACTCCGCACAAGCAAAGTACCAGCAAAGGAGGGGAAAAAAGCTCCAGAGAAGTTCCTGAGACAGGAAGTCTAGTCCTGCCAAGAATGTAATAAGGGTCAACGGAGAGGCAGTTTCTGTAAGCAACACCAGAATGTTTCCTTCCTGCCTTCCTTACAGGATTAGCCCAGTAATTTTTTCTAACAACCGGTTCTCCGAACTGCTTAGAATGTTAACAACCGGTTCTAGTGAATAGGTGCAAACTGGCAGAATCCCACCCCTGCTTAGCTCCCATTGGGGCATCCGTCCAGTTGCTCCTCGTAATCCAACGAGGCACCACCTTTAATGTGCAATATGTACCTACTCCTTCATCTACTATAAGAGCACAGCGGACCCCATACTTAACAAGACTTGCATTGTGGAATGGATGGGAATTTTGTGGGCCATGTCTCGTAGTGACGAGGAATTTCTGTTTTTAGACAGCCAAGTAACCGTCTTTTCTTCACTTTTCTTAACCTCTGCAATACCAGCGGCACCTCTTCCCATCCAATCACTTCTTACAACTCCGCAAATAGAATAGAACCGTGATGGCGAACCTGTGGCACGCGTGCCAGAAGTGGCATGCAGAGGCATTTCTGCCGGCACACACGCCATCACCCAGAACTGATCTACTGCGCATGCATGGGCGCTTCCCCACCAGCCAGCTGATTGTTGCGTATCTGCCGCGCATGGGCAGGGGGCGCATGACACGTGCATGCGCAGGGGGGGGCGGGGGAGGTCACACATGCATTGCATTATGGGTGCAGGCATTATGGGTGCATGCACGCACACCTTTGGCACCCAACAATGAAAAGGTTAGCCATCCCTGGAATAGAATATTCTTTATTGGACACACGAGGAATTGGTCTCGGGTGCATAAGCACTCAGTGTACATACAAGGACAGGCTGTGCCTGTGTCTGTAATTAATTAGGATTAGAATTAAAATTAAAATTGGAATTGGAATGGAATGGAACGGAACGGAACGGAACAGGGAGAGGAGAAGGGAAGAGGGGAGGAGAAGAGAAGACCTGTATTAAATAACTTCACTTACAAGAAGCTAGCCTTTCTTCTTTCTCAGTTTTAGAATATTTGTGGCATTTGAGATAAGACCCTGTCGGAAGTTACGATTCCCCCTTCTTCTAGGAAAACAGCCCCCCACCCTTTGTCAAGTAGGGCTATTAAAATAGCTGGAGCCAGCTTACTTTTTACAACAAAGGAAGGAGAAAATTACAGGCATGAGATACAGAAAAAACCCTACGAACTAGCTAAGATCCTTTCCCATAGAAATCAAACAGATGGCAAGCTATAAAAAAAAAACTTGTGAAAAGCAAACCAAAGGGCATGGCAGGAAGGAACCACGATAGCAAACAACTACAAAGGACCAGGACCATAAAACCAAGATCCCAATCTCCGAGACAGGAATTCAACACACGCACATCAAAGACTTCATTTTACAAATCAAAGAACCTGAAGTGTATAAGAGGGAGGTTTTCCTACTCACTTATTAGATTCATCCTAGGATTTCTTTTTACCTGCCTTCCTATTAATAAACCGATTCTGACTTTCAACGCAGCTGACCAAATCATTTTGCCTTTCTGCAGCTGACCAAATCATTTTGCCTTTCTCCCAGCCGGGAAATTTGAATCCACAAAAGGAAAGAACTTTGCCTATTCCTTAAAGGGCAAGGCTTTTTTTTTTTTCCTTCCCTCACCCCTATAACTGGATTTCACCTTGCAGGATAGTTGAAAGCCAGTATATTTTGAAATAAGAGCAGTATTTTACAGCCAGACTGATTATTACTATCTTTTGCTCAAGCTGTAGGTAGTTGAATTCATGAGCAATTCCATCCGGAACACCCAATGATGATATTATTTATACATTAACGTGAATTTTTTTGTTTTGTTCCGATGCTAGGTCTCCTGTTTATCTTACACAGGATATATGCTTTATTTTATATGGGGATTGTTAGTTGGTTTATTGTTTTGCTTTTGGCTGCATGCTACCCCGAGTCACATGGTTTGAGCTGGGCAGCCAAAGTTTCTCCCTTTAAATTTAAACTGCTTCAAAAGGTGAGTAACCGTTTCTGTCAGCCAAACAGAAACATCTGTTTGCCCGCTAAAGCGTAATTGTTCAATCCTTATCTCTCGATGTGTAAGCTCACGGTGGTTTGCTTGCAGTTGTGGCTTTGTTGTGTTGTTGTGGTTGCGTTCTCAAAGCCTGGGTTGTTTTCCTGCAGGGTTGCATTCCCCAGTCTGGGGAACAAGTATAATTCAACTTTTCTCGTGACACTTCTTTTATTTGGACAAGCTGGACGTGGCTGGTGCCTAGCCTAACCCAGTGCAGGTGGTCCTCGCCTTAAGACCACCCCTGAGCCCAACAATTTCTGTGGCTAAGTGAGACAGTTGTTAAGTGAGCTTGGTCCCCTTTTCACAACTTTTCTTGCTGCAGCTGTTCAGTGAATCGCTACAGTTGTTAATAGCAATGGCGTATAGACTTACAGATAACAGATAATCAGAGTTGGAAGGGACCTTGTAGATCATCTAGTCCAACCCCCCTCCCAAGCGGGAGACCCTACACCATTTCTGACAAACAGCAGTCCAGTCTCTTCTTGAAAGTCTCAAGTGATGAAGCTCCCACAACTTCTGAGGGCAACTTCTGTTCCATGGGTGGATTTTTCTCACTGTCAGAAAATTCCTCCTTATTTCCAGGTTGAATCTCTCCTGGATCAGTTTCCATCCATTATTCCTTGTCTGGCCTTCGGGTGCTTTAGACTTATCTCAAAGGTGCGTTTTTTTCAGGAGGCAACTGGACTTTCTGGGGTTTTTTTTTCTTTGAAGATGTTTCCCTTCTCCTCCAAGAAGCTTCTTCAGTTCTGACTGGATGGTGGGGAAAGGAAGGATGGATACTCCTTGCAGACAGCAGGTCATTGGCATCCTTTTAGAGGGTCGTGGAGGCCACTTGGAGGCCTGTCTGTGTTCTCAGGGTCACCTGAGTAGGGCAAATGGGTGTGGAGCCTCCTTGGGACTGCTGAAAGGACCGTGTTGTAGATTGGAGATAGGTGATGCCATATCCCTCCCCCTCTGTTGAGGGAAGGCCGTTCAATTTTGACATAGATGGCTTCTTTGACCCACCCCACCCCACCCCCTCTTTCCACATTTTGGAGAGAGGACCACTGGTTTGAAAGGGGGTTCCAAGGAGCCATCTATGTCAGCCCTCTTTCAACCAAGGGGTTGGGTTCCAACATCATCTTTCTCCAGTCTACAACGCAACAGTTCCAAGAAGGCTCCACACCCCTTTGAACCACTCAGGGAACCCTGATGACCAATACAAACCTCCAAGTGTCCTCAGCGACTCGCTACAAGGGTGCAAATGACCAGCTGTCTGCAAGGAATATCGATCCTTTCCATTCCTCCACCATCCAGTCAGAGCCGAAGAAGCTTCTTGGAGGAGAAGCGAAGCATCTTTCAAAGAAAAACCAGAAAGCCCAGTTGCCTCTTGAAAAGGAAAAGAGCACTTTTAGGACAACCACCTGGACCTGGATGACAGAGAATCTCCATATAGACACTTAGACTTGTATACCTCTTCACGGTGCTTTCCAGCCCTCTCTAAGCAGTTTACCTGAGTCAGCATATTTGCCCCCAACAATCATTTTACCGACTTCGGAAGGAGGGAAGTGAGAATCTTTGGCAGTTGTCAGAACTGAACACACTCAAAACCGTAGAGATGGTGGTAGACCTTAGGAGAAACCCTCCCGTACTACCACCTCTTACAATACTAGACAACACAGTATCAACAGTAGAGACGTTCCGATTTCTAGGTTCTATCCTATCGGATGACCTAAAATGGACACCTAACATCAAAAATGTCATCAAAAAAGCACAACAAAGAATGTTCTTTCTACTCCAACTCAGGAAGCTCAAACGGCCCAAGGAGCTGCTGATCCAGTTCTACAGAGGAATTACGGAGTCTGTCATCTGCACCTCTATCCCTGTCTGGTTTGGCTCTGCAACCCAACAGGACAGACACAGACTCCAGAGGATAATTAGGACTGCAGAAAAAACAATGGCTACCAACCTCCCTTCCATGGAGGACCTGCATACTACACGAGTCAAAAAGAAGGCTGTGAAAATATCTACAGACCCCTCACATCCCGGACATAAACTGTTTCAACTCCCACCCTCAAAACGACACTATAGAGCATTGCACACCAGAACAACTAGATACAAGGGGAGTTTTTCCCAAAAGCCATCACTCTGCTAAACAAATAATTCCCTCAACACTGTCCAACTATTTACAAAGTCTGCACTACTATTACTGTTAATCTTCTCATCACTCCTTATCGCCTATCCTCTTCCACTTGTGACTTTATGACTGTAACTTTGTTGCTTGTATCCTTACGATCTATATGGACTGTTTCCTAGTAGGATTTGATTGTTTATTTGTATCCTAAGACTATTGTTAAGTTTTTTACCTGATGATTCTTGACTCTTGACAAAAGTATCTTTTCTTTTATGTACACTGAGAGTATTTGCACCAAGACAAATTCCTTGTGTGTCCAATCACACTTGGCCAATAAAGAATTCTATTCCTATTCTATTTCTATTTCTATTTCTATTTCTATTCTATTCTATTCTATTCTATTCTATTCTATTCTATTCTATTCTATTCTATTCCATTCCATTCCATTCCATTCCATTCCAACCTGCCATATTGCCTTGTAACCACTGGTGCCTCGACGGCTCGAGTTAAGACGGTCGTTAAGCGAACCTGGCTTTCCCATTGCAAGTCAGAAGGTCGCAAAAGGGGTTCGCGTGATTCCAGGACCCTGCGACCATCATAAATGTGAGTCAGCTGCCTAGCGTCTGAATTTTGATCACGTGACCCTGGAGATGCTGCAGCGGTTGTAAGCGTGGGGGGGGAAAAAGAACCCCAGTCATAAGTGCCGTGTCTGAACGGTCATTAAACAAACTCTTGTGAGACAAGGACGGCCAGCAATCGTTCGTTCAGTCCTGAGCCACAACTCTTCTCTACAGTTGGCCGCTTGGGAAGGAAGGAAGGAAGCAAGCAAGCATGCCACAATTTGAGCTTGAAAGACAATGGAGTTTCTTGCTCAATCCAGTCAAAACTGTTCCTGTGGCATTTTCCTGCCAGTGTTCTATCCGCTTGAATGTCAACTCAACGGCTAATTGACTTTGGGGTTAATTATGCCATGGAACCAGAATCAGAATAGAGCTGGGAGGGACCTTGGAGGTCTTCTAGTCCTACTCACCACTCAAGCAGGAGATCTTAGACCCGGGATGGAGAACCTGTGGCCCGTGTGCCAGAATTGGCATGCAGAGCCATCTCTGCGGGGACGCCAGCCGTCACCCCAAGCTCAGTTCTACTGCGCATGCGCATGTGCCTCCCGCCAGCCAGCTCATTTTCGGGTATCTGCTCCGCATGCGTGGCGGGCTCAGGGGACGCACGTGCTCATGCTCAGGGGGCAAGGGAAGCACGGGGGTTGCGCGTGCATGGCATTATGGGTGCATGCACATGCGTGCATTTTCAGTACACGATGACAAAAAGGTTAGCCATCACTGCCTTAGACCATTCCAGACAAATGGCTATCCAGTCTCTTCTATAGGTAGGTAGGTAGGTAGGTAGGAAGGTAGGTAGAGATAGATGGATAGAGAGATAGAAGATAGATAGGTAGGTAGATAGATAGATGATAGATAGATAGATAGATAGATAGATAGATAGATAGATAGATAGATAGATAGATAGATAGATAGATAGATAGATAGATAGATAGATAGATAGATAGATAGATAGATAGATAGATAGATAGATAGATAGATAGATAGATTAGATAGGATAGATTAGATAGGATAGATAGATAGATAGATAGATAGATAGATAGATTAGATAGATAGATAGATAGATAGATAGATAGATAGATAGATAGATAGATAGATAGATAGATAGATAGATAGATAGATAGATAGATAGATAGATAAGATAGATAGATAAGATAGATAAGATAGATAGATAGATAGATAGATAGATAGATAGATAGATTAGATAGATAGATAGATAGATAGATAGATAGATAGATAGATAGATAGATAGATAGATAGATTAGATAGATAGATTAGATAGAT
Organism: Notechis scutatus; assembly: GCF_049901735.1. Taxonomy (NCBI): domain Eukaryota; kingdom Metazoa; phylum Chordata; class Lepidosauria; order Squamata; family Elapidae; genus Notechis; species Notechis scutatus. Next base: position 3,853,525 of record NC_142013.1, on the reverse strand, counting down.
AGATTAGATAGATAGATAGATTAGATAGATAGATAGATAGATTAGATAGATAGATAGATAGATAGATAGATAGATAGATAGATTAGATAGATTAGATAGATAGATAGATAGATAGATAGATAGATAGATAGATACATACATACATACATACATACATACATACATACTGTAGATAGTTAATTTGTTTTGTGCTTAATAAACAGCATACTGTCTGGGTCAATTCGTTTACATAGTAATACTTAAGTTCCTAATTTCTACCACTTTTATCCAGCCATTGATAAAACAAGTCCCAAATTCAAAATATATTCTGTCATCTTTTTCTTTTATCTTCAGTGTTAATGTGTCCGTTTCTGCACGGTCCGATATTTTTTTTTAATTATATCTTCTTTCGCAAGTTGTTTCCTTGCTTTTCCAATGTTGTGCAAATATGTTAAAACATGCAATATCAAATATACATTTCCTTTATATTTTTTCTGGTATGATGCCTTAACAAAAATAATTCTGGCTTGCAATCTATATGTTGTCTTAACATTTTTTCTTTTTTTGAAAACAATTTTATTAGTTTTTAAAGACAAACAAAACATAAAAACATCCAGCTTTCTTTCCTAGATAATACGTGCCCAGTTTTTGACTGTCCAGTCTCTTCTTAAAAGCCTCCAGAGATGGAGCATCCACAACTTCTAGTGGCAAGCTGTTCCACTGGTTAATTGTCCTCACAGTCAGGAAGTTTCTCCTTAATTCCAGGTTGCTTCACTCCTTGATGAGTTTCCATCCATGGCTTCTTGCTTTGGAAAATACTTTGACACCCCCCCTCTTCTTTGGGGCAGCCCCTCAAATACCGAAAGACCCCCCTCAAATCCTGTCAGCGCTAGTCCTCCTGTTCTCTACAAGATCATCCATCCTGTCCCAGGTAGATGGACCGTATCTTTCTCAATCGCCGCCCACAAACGTAACATCACCAGTAGTTGGGATTATACCTGAGTTGCTTAATGTGGCTATTTGAAATTTCTGTTTGCCATCAGAACTTGGTAAGGGGTGAAAGCACCAAAGTATAAATTAGATTGTGCATAATCTCTTGGTTCCCAGGATTGGATAGGATATTGTTGTTATTATTTTTATTAGAATTTTTTTTTCTTTAATCCCAGCTTTTACATAGTTTGGTCGACCTTCCCATTCGGCTTCCGAGAACAAAGTCAATGGGAGAAGACAGATTCGCTTCATCCCAATTCTGTTAATAACTCTAGTGATTCGTTTAACAACCGTGATGTTAAAAAAAAAAGGTGGTACAATGGGAAAGAAACTCATTTAACAATCGTCTTGCTTAGCAATGGAAATGTGGAGCTCGATCGTGGTCGTAAGTCAAGGACTACCTGTATTAGCTGTCTGCAACAGGCAGTGTATGTGTGTTTTGTGTGTGTGTGTGTGTTTGTTTGTGTGTGTGTTGTGTGTGTGTGTGTTTTGTGTGTGTGTAGATAGATGGATGGACAGACGGACAGACATGTGTTTGTGGTGTGCAGTGTGTGTGTGGACAGACGGTGTGTGTGTGTTTGTGTGTGTGTAGATGGATGGATGTTTTGTGTGTGTGTAGATGTGGACAGAGGAAGAGGGTTTTGTGTGTGTGTGTGTAGTGTGTGTGTGTTTGTGTGTGTGTGTGGATGTGGATGGATGATGGACAGACAGACAGCGTAGTGTGTGTGTGTGTGTTCTGGTGTGTGTAGATAGATAGATGGACAGACGGACAGACATTGGTTTTGTGTGTGTGTGTGTGTGGATGTGGAGGTGGCGAGGAGACTTGTGTGTGTGTGTGTAGATGGATGGATGGATGGACAGATGGACAGACGTGTGTGTGTGTGTGTGTGTGTAGATGGATGGATGGATGGACAGACGGACAAACTGTGTGTGTGTACGTGTGTGTGTGTGTGCTTAGAAGGGTGTAATTGTTCTGACTGTTGCCCAACGTTCAGAAAATAGCTTTTAAAAATGACTGCACCGGTTTCTTTTAATACTGGGGAAGAAGAACCATTCATTTCCCTTATTGTACAGGAAACAGTTTTGTTGTCAAAGATAACTGAACTATATATATATATATATTGTCTCCTGCTGTGCCCGCTGAGGTCATTCCAAGCTTCTCGACTCTCCCCGCCATTCATTTATATGTGTGTTTCCCCGAAAATAAGACCCTGTCTTATTTATTTTGCCAGCAAAAAAGGCACCCAGGTCTTATTTTTGGGGGGATGTCCTCCACTGACTAACCTCACCTGGGCGCGTCGCCCCCGGCCTCCTTTTCGCTGTCAGAGGCCTTCAGGAACTTCTTCTTCTGCAGCCACGGCTTTCCTGAAGGCCTCTGCAGCCGATATAACAGACCTCCAGATCGATCCTGAGCTGTTATCAGCTCCAGAGGCCTTCAGAAAAGCCTTACTGGCTGCAGAAGAAATGGGCCTGCAAGGCAGGCATCGGGGTGTAGGAACTGTCCAAAGGTAAGTAGTAGGGCAGCTCCACACACACCCCAACCCCACCCTAGCTTAATTTTTACCCGTCCGCCCTGGAGTGGGTGGGATCTTAATTAGGGCTTATTTTGGGCCCACGTGTAAAAAATCAAGCTAAGACTCACTTTCAGGGTAGGTCGTGTTTTGGGGAAAACAGGGTATTTATAACCTAGAATACATAGTCTTAATTGTAGGAGAAGTAAGCCGAGAGCCTTGGAATAGCCATACTAGTTTTGCTTTCAAAAATGTCCCCCCCCACTTCTTCTTCAGTGAATAGGCTGTAAAATCATCTGAAGTTTTTGCTCATGCCTTGTGCTTTGGTTTCGTTTCTGCAGGGAACACCGTTAGCAACTTGATTTTCATTCTCCCTCCCATCTATGGTGCAATCCAGAGTTACAAAGATGGCCTTGAGAAACGCTACATAATGGCCTACTTGTGTGTCACAGGTACGTGAGCTTCTCTTCCGTTCTGTGACTTGCTTCGACCGAAGGGTTTTTCTCTGACTTCAGTGGGATCTCTAGTTTGAATGCCCACCTTATGTGCCCGCATGAAATGTAGCTGGAATAGTGGGTCACTGTTAAACTTTCAGCCCTGAGAAATAATGTGAGCTCTTCTAAGAATTTTTTTTTTATCCCACAGCTTTTTTACCAAATCTGTTTAGAATTTCATGACATTTTTTCTCTCTTGTCTATCATATGTCTGTCTGTCTGTCTGTCTGTCTCTCTCTATTTATCTATCTACTCCTATCTCTCTCTCTTCTTTTTATCTATCTATCTATCTATCTATCTATCTATCTATCTATCTATCTATCTATCTATCTATCATCTATCTATCTATCCCAATTGTCTGTCTGTCTGTCTGTATTTACCTATCTATTTACCTACCTATCTATCTATCTCTATCTACATCTGTCTGTCCATCCATCTGTCTCTGTTTATTTATCATCTATCATCTGTCATTTATATCTATCTGCATCTGTCTGTCCATCCATCCATCCATCTCTTTCAACTGTCTTTCTGTCTATCTCTCCCCGTATATTGATCTATTTATCATCTATATCTGTCATTTATCATTTATATCTTTCTCTATACATCGGTCCATCCAACTGTCCATCTATCCATCTATGCCTCCATTCATCTACTGTCTCTCCGTCCGTCCATGCATCCATCCATCCATCCAGTGGTGGGATTCAACCGGTGTAACAACCAGTTTGGTGTGCGCACGCTAAATCATCCTGTAGGTGGTACTCTACTTATGAGGCCGTATGCGTGAAAGCCGGTTATAAATCACTTTTTTGGGGGGTGCTTTTAACTTTGAATGGTTGCACACTGAGGACTACCTGCATGTATCTTTTTAATGCTTGTAAACCACCCAGAGTCACCTTAGGGGTGAGTGGGGAGGCATATACATTTCATAATAAATCCGTCAGAAAAAGAAAAATGTGTCAATATATATATCAAAAGCTGGAGTGGCAGAAAGAAGCAATCCTGTCTCCTCCTTGGCATTCTTCTCATAATCCTTTCTGATTTGGGTTTCAGCTGTGGGCCTGGGCTCCTGGTGCTTCCACATGACACTGAAGTATGAAATGCAGGTTAGTAGCCCTTGGAAAAAGGGTGTGCACATTTTGTGTCCCCTTGCCTGGATCCATTTTGCTTTCCTGGTTGATCGGTAGGGGTGGTAGGGTGCATTCATAGTGTCAGGATTCCGACAGTTACCCCCATTTGAATCCTGAGTCTTGAGCCAAACTTCCAAAACTTCAAAAGGATTTATTGGGAGTTAACATGTCCGGCACTGCCTGGGTGTAGCTGACTCTGAGACACATAATTCACTGTCACCCTTGACCCTGGTTTTCCCTCCACCCTCTGGGTGTATCATAATTCATATTCTCCAGTGGGACACCTCCATAGCCCAGAGTCATCAATCATGCTCTCTGGTTAGAATTTTGCAGTGGCAGAAACTTCAGTCGCCTAGTGACTATCTTTGAAAACATTTATGGAATGCACTTTCGGTTTTGCAAGCTGCTGCATTGCTCCCCCTCCCTTTCTGTTGGCAACTCTAAAAAGACCATAGAAATATTTCATGAGCTGACACATGGCGTGTTTTGCTGTGGCTTATGTGCTGTCGTTTTCAACTCCTAGTGACCAAATACCCCAATAACAACTATGCTGTGGATAAAGTTAAAATACTATCCGAAGCCGGCTGGGAAGGTCACAAGTGGCGATCACACATGACCCTGGCATGCTGCAACCCTCATAACTGCATGCCAAGGGCATGACCATGGAGATGGTGCAATGGTCATAAGCGTGAGGACCTGTCGTTAAGTCACTTTTTTCAGCACTGCTGTGACTTTGAACGGTTTTAAGTTGAAGCTGCACCAGAGAATGGCCAGAGTGTATATCAAAATGGTTATGATGTTGTTGTTGCCCCTACGGTAGTTACACCATTGTCCCAACATGGCATGCAGTCCGAAGTGTTTCCCCCACCCCAGCCAAGTGCCAAATCTTAGTGACACCATTGTCAAATCCCAGAGGCAGAGCTTCTCACGCTTCTAAGGGAAGAACACACAACAGTTGTGGAAAAATAGCTTCACTGAATTTGAAGAATAATATTAACTCCCTTATACCACCACCCTCCAATTTAAAGTATGGAAAACTTTGGGTCCATCTCCTTGGCATCTTCTCCGTTGCAGGTTCTTAGCCTCCCCCCTCAAAAAATAAATGAATAATAATGTTGATCCTTTTCACTAAAAGTTGCCCTGCTCCGACCGAATACTTCATGCATTTTGACTTGGGGCTGCCATCTTTCTTTGAGTTTTTTCTGTAAGCGTCCATAATCTGTTTGTTTTTTTTGCAGCTGTTGGACGAGCTGCCCATGATCTACAGTTGCTGCGTTTTTGTCTACTGCTTGTAAGTATCTGCCATCAGTTTCTCTTTCTCTGCACGGGTTGCGGATTTGCTTCCAGGTGCAATTCAAGGTGTGCTGGTTGTCCCCTTTAAAGCCCTTCATGGCTTGGGACCAGGTTATCTGAGGGACCGTCTCTCGCCGGTCACATCTACCTGACCCATCAGAACAGGGAGGCAGGGAAGGCCGTGGGTCCCATTCCTGAGGGAGACCCAGAAGAAGGGCCTTCCCCATGGTGGCTCCCTCTCTCTGGAATATCATTCCCTCAGAGATTAAAATGGCCCCCACTCTGACACTGCTCCGGAAGGTGCTGAAGACCTGGTTCTGCCAGCGGGCCTGGGGAACCCAGAGCGGGAGGGAGCCCCATCAAAGGGCTCATGTGATCTGCTGTCGTCGCGGCGGGGTGGGTGGGAGTTTGGGGGGGGGGGTGATTTTGTTCTTTTTGTTTTTTTTTGTTTTAAATGTGGTTTTACATTCTGTAAGCTGCCTCAAGTCGCCATGGGCGAATAGGCAGCAATATAAATTCAATAAATAAATAACTGATTAACAAGAGTTGCTCGCGGGCTTAAAATTGATCTCACTCACATAGATATGAGGGTTGAAGTAGCTAGTGGAGATACAGTACTGAATCTGCAGGGAGGGACTAGAATTCTCCATCTCCTGGTGTTTGGCTCAAAGTCACCCAGCCGGCTTTCATGGCAGGATTTTCGTGGAACTACAACTCACCATCTCCTAGTGATTGACCCAAAGTCACCCAACCGGCTTTCATGCCTAAGGTGGAACTAGAATTCACCCTCTCCTGGTGTCTAGCCTGGCGCCTAGTTTTAGGCAAGGCAGTGGGGGATTCTTGGAAACCACACAAAATGTCTGTAACTTGTATGTCAATAAAAGAAATCCGGTTCAGTGCACAAAACCTATTTTCACTTGGTTATTTTTGATAATTTTTAGCCTTCGCATTTTTAAAGGTTGAATTTTCCTGCTAAGAAAAGTGGCTAGAGGATTGAATGTTGATGCTAGACAGTAGTAATTCTGGGAGAGAAATTAGCATCCATGCTTGACATCATATTTTTTTTCCAGTAACTCTCAAACAAACTCAGTCTTTTTTCTTTAAACCTGTTGCAACAACTGTTCCTCCCAATAAGCTGATTCTGAGCTTCTTTGGTACTAAATTTACCAAAACGTTATTAAAATCGGTGCTCTTGTGACAGTTTGATGGAGCTGCAAAGCCCATAATGTGCTTTGGATGTTTGATTTTTCCAATTTTTTTCTCTTTCTTTAAAATGTACAACAACTGTCACGGTCTCCTTTTATATAACACTGGTTAACATGGGAGTGGGGGAGGGAGAATTCCCTCATAAGGTAGCACTTTTGCTAATGTGAAACAATTTTGTTCTTACCCACGCCTCTTGCTTTTTATTATAAGTGGGTCTAATTTTAGAGAAGGGAGTTAAAAAGCACAAACAATTCTTTTGTTATGAGTAGAAAGAGTATTCTTTTAAGAGTGACTAAAAGAGGGTATGCCTCTGATCGAAACAAGTTTGACAAGTTTGCAATTCAGGTTTGCTAAAGCTAAAAACAAAACAGAATAATTATTCCTATTTCAGATCCCCTTCATTTGGAAAAGGTACAACCGGTTTTTTTTCCCCCTCCCGTGTTACCATGGCTTTGAAAATTATCAGCTTTTCTGCAGAATCCTAGAACTAAGTAGAATCTCACCCACTTCTCACAAGTGTATAATTGTTTGTAACTGTAACTTCATTTTATATGCCTACATTTTATGATAACGTAACCCTCCCAGAGCTACTTCAAACCATGAGATGGGCGACATATACATTTAATGAATGAATAATAATAATAATAATAATTCCTCATCGGCAGGAACTTACAAACGAGATCCCTTTACTATTTGGAATCCTACACTCCACAGAATTTTAAAACTGCACCAACGGGTTTTGTTGCTCCTGGTGTCCCCAAAAAGCTCCTGTTCGAAAGCCCGAGGACAAATTGTGCGTTAAAGGATTTATTTTGTCGTATCTTTTGCATCCTTGATCTTTCTCGTTCGTGTTTGTTTCAGGTACGAATGCTTCAAACACAAGAAAACAATCAACTACCCTCTTCTCTTCCTACTACTAGCCTACAGCATTGGCGTCAGCATAGTAAGTGAGATTTGTCTTACCTGAAACTATTTTTACAACAAGGTGGGGTGCTTGCAAACTAAGGACCCACCCACTGCTTTCCTTTCCCTTATGCATTTTAATTAGTCCTCAGCTTAACGACCACAATTGAGCCCAGAATATCAGTTGCTAAGTTAGTCGAGTTGTTAAGTGAGTTTTGCGAGCTTTCTTCCCACGGTACTTTACTTTACTTTACTTTTTTACTTTACTTTTTTACTTTACTTTACTTTACTTTACTTTACTTTACTTTACTTTACTGTACTGTACTGTACTGTACTGTACTGTACTTTACTTTACTTTACTTTACTTTACTTTACTTTACTTTACTTTACTTTACTTTACTTTATTGTCATTGCACCTCGTACAACGAAATTAAATGCCAACTTCAGTGTACATTATGACTATGAAAATAAACACAAACACACATCCTTCACGTTCTATACATTAAATTGAAAACCCCTGATATTGCACTATATAGTAGAATTCAATAGAGTTCCTGCCCTGGGATAGAAGCTGTTTTTCAGCCTATTTGCCCTTGTTTTTATTATTATCCTGTACCATCTGCCAGATGGTAATAGTTCAAAAAAAAGGAGCCCAGGATGAGATGGATCTTTGAGAATGTTCTGAACTTTCTTAAGGCAGCTGGAGCTATAAAGCTCTTCCAAAGAGGGGAGAGGGTAACCCATGTTCCTCTGGGCAATGACATTAACCCTCTAATATCTGCCCCTGTGCAATTGGCAAACCATACAGAGGTGCAGTAAGTTAAGATACTCTCCATGGTGCAGCAGTAGAAGGTCACAAGCAGTTTTTTAATTCAGTTGTTGTTTCCTGAGAAGTCTCAGGTAGTATAATCTCTGCTGGGCCCTTTTGACCAGGGCTGCAATGTGAGCACCCCAGGTTCTTAAGCGAATCGCTGCGGACGTTAAGTCAGGAACGCAGTTGTTAAGGGAATTTGGCTTTCTCGTTGAGTTTACTTGTCAGAAAGTCACAAAAAGTGAGATTACATGACTCAGGGGACACTGCAGCTGTTGTAAATATGAACTATTTGCCAAGCGTCTAAAGCTTGATCAGGTGACCATGGGGATGCTGCATTGGCCCTGTGAAAAATGGGTCATAAGTCCCTGTTTTTCAGTACCGTCGTAACTTTGAACGGTCACTAAACGAATGATTGTTCCATACCACTCTGTACTGTGGTATGGAAAAGCATTTTTTGTTTTTTGTTTTGTTTTATTGCCACGATGGTGAATTTTCCCAAACGAGAAGCATCTGTAGCTTTGTTCCTCAACCTCTTCCATTTTAAACTGGGTGGACTTCAACTCCCAGAATTCCCTAGACAGCCATGACAGGCCGAAGAATTCTGGGAGTTGAAGTCCACCCAGCTTAAAAGTCGCAGAGGTTGAAAAAAAAAAAAAACCGATCTGCAGTCCGTAGGAAGAGAATCGTAACCTCGCAAAGGCTGGGCTTGCCAGATCCCTTCCATTCCATCCCTGTCAGACATTTTCCTGATTAACTGGCTTTGCTTTCATCACGGTTAACTAAATTGAAGATTTATCAGCTGCCTTCACAGAGCTTGTTTAATGTGAATCATGATTCATTTGGGGTGTGTAGGTATGTATGTGTGCATTGGGATAACTCAGCCTCTTTAGTTAATGACTAATTAGTTCAACTTTTGGTTAAGGCCAGAAAATGAGTGACTCAGTCAATAGCGTAGTGTCAACCTGGCCAGTGAATGTCTGGGCATCGTCCTAGCAAATTGGGGAGGAGAAGTAAGAAGAAGAAGAAGAAGGGAGTAAAATGTGGCCCAAGTAATGCAGAAGGACACAGTTGGGATTCTCTGTAGTTTGGTGCCCTCCAAAGCAACATGTCTCAGCCTTGAAGATATATATGGACTGCAACTCCCAGAATTCCCCAGCCAGCATGGAGATTATTGGTCTAAGGTAGTGTTTCTCAGCCTTGAAGATATATGGACTGCAACTGCCAGAATTCCCCAGCCAGCATGTGGTTCACACATCTTTAAGCTGCCACGGTTGAGAAATATTGTCTTAACGCACAAGTCTTCCATCTTGGCAAGTTTAAGACTTGTGGACTTCAACTCCCAGGGTTCCTGAGCTAACATTAGTGGTAAAGGAATTATGGGAGTTGAAGTCCACAAGTCTTAAACTTGCCAAGTTTGAAGACCCCTGATCTACAGTATCTGTCTTCTATCTCCATCTCCGTATCTATCTATCTATCTATCTATCTATCTATCTATCTATCTATCTATCTATCTATCTATCTATCTATTCCAAGGGTCTTCAAACTTGGCAACTTTTAAGACTTGTGGACTTCAACTCCCAGAATTCCTGAGCTAAAATGACTGGAGGATTAATTCTGGGAGTTGAAGTCCACAAGTCTTAAAAGTTGCCAAGTTTGAAGACCCCCTGTGCTAAGGTGTCATCTCCTTAGGTATATCTTAGTTTATGATTGCTGCAAATCCTTCCAGGTTCACAGGGAATGCACCTCTTTAAATGTACAGGTAATCCTCAACTTATAACCATTCATTTAGTGACCCTTCAAAGTTACAGCGGCACTGAAAAATGTGACTTTTATGACCATTTTTCACACCTTCCACAGTTGCAGCATTCCCAGGGTCACATGGTTAAAATTGAGAGGCTTGGTGTCTGCTTCGTATTTATGACGGTTGCAGTGTCCCTGGGGTCACATGCTCCCCTTTTGCGACCTTCTGACAAGCAAAGTCAGTGGGGTAGCCGGATTCATTTAACGACTGGGTTAATCAACGTAACAACTATGTTGATTCACTTAACAACTGCAGCAAGAAAAGTTGTAAAATGGGGCAAAACTCACTTAACAAGGGTTCCACTTAGCGATGAAAATGTTGGGCTCGGTCGTGGTGGTAAGCCAAGAACTACCTGTGCTTTCCTTCCAGCTAGTATCAAGGAGGGTTCAGCAGTTAAAGTTGCTGAGCTTGTCAGCTGGACAGCCCCGGTTCGAGACCCGAGTGCTGCACAATGGGGCGAGTTTCCGTCCCTCGGTCCAGCTCCTGCCCAGCTAGCAGTTCGAAAGCATGCAAATGCGAGTAGATCAATAGGTGGGAAGGTAGCACTATTCTTGTGTACCTTTGGGGTATAGTCTGGCTGGCCACATGACCGCAGAAATGTCTTCATACAACGGTGGTTCCTTCGGCTAAGAAACAGGGATGAGTAGCGCCCCCTAGAGTCACACATGACTGGACAGTGGAAACTTTTACCTTTACCTAGGACCAGAGGTCGGCAACCTTAAACACTCAAAGAGCCACAAAAGTCCTAACCAGAAGCCTCCTGTTCAATTATGGAGCTGACTGGAAGGCTTGTTACCCCACAGTCTCCTCCTAAGGCCGTGTCCTTTTTCCTCTACCTGTTCTAACCAAAAGCCCTATCAATTGTGGAGCCGACCAGAAAACCCGCCCCTTGCCATAGAGTTTCCTCATGGCACGCCGTGCTTCTCCCCTCCCCCCCCCCCCCAAAAAAACCCGGAAGCTCCTCTCAAAATTATGGCGACGACAGGGAGCTGCAGCAGAGGGTTGAAAGAGCCACATGAGGCTCTAGAGCCGCAGGTTGCCGATCCCTGACCAAGACAAGTAGACTTTTATAGAAGAGGCAGAGAGGATAGTTGACCTGTGTTTATGCCACTGTCCAGATTCCACTTTATTCTGCTTTCTCCGTGGGCCTTCTGTGCCTTCCACATCACATATTCCTCCAATATTAATTATAGGTCATCATATCCCTGCCTAATCGTAGCAATCACATAGAATTTCTCCAGGTGACCTATCCTCACTCTAGTGCTTTAGATGAGCAGTCCCCAACCTTTCAGCGGGTGTGGGGGAGGGATGGTTCCACATATGCCGCTCCAATTGCGCACACAAATAGAGCTTGGCGTGGTCGCCCATGTGCCTACCACTCACATGTGTTCTGATCTGGTCTTCCCAAGATCATGAAGCCGATAAAACCCCTTTTATTTAGGTCAAAGGGAATTCCTCTCCAGCAAAGTCCCGGCCAACAGTCTTTCATGAGATTTCACAACTACAGACCTTGATCAGGCTTGGAGAGTTGCCAGGCCGATATCCTCCAAATGCCACGCTGTAGCATTTGATAAGAAGTCAGGAACAGATTTTCACCCTAATGAAATGAACTAATTGTCTGCTGCAAACCCCAATCCCCTTTCGCTCCTCTTTATTCCCTATGGGAGGGGCCATTCACCATCCACTTGTGGCTTTACTCCTGAGTCAACCCTTGTTCCTTAGATGTTCCTTCGTCTGGCAGCTCTGTGCATGCGCACACTGGGAACAGGCTCCAGCTGTTCTTCTGCCCCACTGATCTCTGACTCCAAAGGCAGCTGATAACTGTCGGGCGGCCCTGGCCCCATCTCTGCCTCCGACGCAGAGCCCTCGTCCGAGCCTTCCCCAGACTCCAGGACTGGCCCATGTTCCTCCCCAACCTCCTCACTGTCCAAGTCTGCCACCAGCTCCACTGACCATTGGCAGGTCACAACACTGTGTGCGCTCCCCCCGCTTGCACGGCCCGGTTCCAAGTGGTCCACATAGAGGGATATGGTCTAGGATTAGAGATCTCTCTTTTTTAGACTTTCCAGTCCTCGTCGTACGACCACAATTGAGCCCAGAATTTCCTGTGGTTCATGAATATTGAGACATTGGTTGAGTGAGCTTTGCTCCCTTTTACAACTTTCCTTGCTTCAGTTGTTATGTGAATCCCTGCCCTTGACAAGTGAGTCACCCGGTTGTTAAGTGAATCTGGTTTCCTCATTGACTTTGCTTGTCGAGGAGGTCACAAGAGGGAATCACGTGACCCCAGGGACACTGCGACCGTCGTATGTATGAACCAGTTTCCAAGCGTCTGAATTTTGATCGTATGACAATGGAGATGCTGCCCAGGTCGTAACTGGGAAAAATGGTCGTAAATCACTTGTTTTCAGTGCCGTCGTCGTTTGAACGGTCACTAAATGAGCTGTTGTAAGTTGAGGACAACCAGTACACTCGCTACTGTCATCAAATCTATCCACTTCGCTTCTGGTCATCCTCTTTTTCCTTCCACCTTTCCTAGCCTTATAGACTTCTCCACAGAATTAGATTTTCATGCAATTTGTCCAAAATATGATAACAGGTAACAGATAATCAGAGTCGGAAGGGACCGTGTAGGTCATCTATTCCAACCCCCCCCCCAAGCGGGAGACCCTACACCATTTCTGACAGATGGGAGTCCAGTCTCTTCTTGAAAGTCTCAAGTGATAAAGCTCCCACAACTTCCTGAAGGCAACTTCTGTTCCATGGGTTGATTGTTCTCATTGTCAGGAAATTCCCCCTTATTTCCAGGTTGAATCTCTCCTAGTTCAGTTTCCATCCATTATCCCTTGTCTGGCCTTCGGGTGCTTTAGAAAATAGTTTGACCCCTTCCTCCTCTCTGTAGCAGCCCCTCAAATATTGGACCTCTGCTCTCCTGTCTCCCCTGGTCCTTCTCTTCTCTAGACTAGCCAAGCCCAGTTCCTACAACCGTCCATCGTATGTTTTAGCTTCCAGTTCCTTATATGATAATCTGCTTTGTTCTAATATCGGTTGCTTTGTAATTCAATGTATACAGCTTCTCATTAACCAAAAGGCACTCCGACGTTCAAAACCACTGACGCTCCTGCTTCTTCAGAGCCCAGCTTTGAAAACCATCGCTTGTATAATTAATTTAAAAAAAAAAACACCATATAATTTTATTGAAAATTTTAAATGGAAGAATAAGACGAACGCTCACTGAAATAGAATGACAAAGGAAAAAGGAAAGAAAGAAAAGGAAAAACTAAAAGGGACCAAAAGAAAAAAGATTAGCGAAAAAAATAGAAGAGGGAAAAATAGTGATAAAAAAGTGACTTCTGATCTTTACAGCAGTAATAAATACAATAATATCTCTCTCTCTAAAGTTACATCATGATTCTCTTTTTTCCATACTCTTATTTAATTATCAAAAGCATTAAAGTTTTGTATTTTTTTTTAAATGCAAAAATACCATAAAAGGTTTCCAGTCACCAGTAAACCCAGACGTTGTCTTCTCTCTAACCATACAGATCAATTTGAACTTCTCAGCAAGTTCGGTCTTCTTCACCAACCATTCCCTCTGTTGTGGGTGTTGCCATATATCTATCCATCTTTGTGCATAAAATAATATTGCTGCAGTTTGTCATATATGAAAACAACCCTGACTTTCCGCCCAATTGTTTATCCATCAGTCCCAAGCAGATGACAATATCTTGTGTTTGCTTTTTTGCAGGTCTACCTAAACTGGAAGCAGCCTGTGTTCCATCAGGTAAATTGTTTGTTTATTTCTGTTTCCACCTAGGAAATATTATTGACTAGTCCATTTTTTAAAAATGTGGATATGTCAGACATGAAAGACAGGGCCCACAACATGAAGGTCCAATTAAACTGGTTTATCGTTCAAAAGCTTTATCAATGAACAGTCAGCACCTGCTAAGATTTAAATAAGGGTCAACTGAATTCAAAGGAGGTTAGTTCTCTTGTGACCCTACCCCCCCACAAAAGCTACTTACGACCCAGTCCCAAAGTTATGGCCCCGCTGTTCTTCATTCTTATGACTGATCACAGGAAAACTGCAATGCCTCCCCCAGCTATCTTCTCCTCCATTCTCCCTCCCAGCACCTTCTTCAAATCTCACCAGATCCCATTTTGCTTTCCTAATGCAGGAAATTCCTTGGTCAATGTGGCTATGTATCAGTTCCTTGGAAGTCTTCTGGTCCAGTGGTTGCCAACCAGTGGGCCAGGGACCACTGGTGGTCCGCAGAGAAATGTCCCCCCCAAAGCAATTAATCCAGGCTGTGTGGGAACACAAGGCTTGCGTCGCTTGCATTGAGAACAACACGTAGTGAGGGGAGGGGGAAAGGGCGGAGGGGGACTTACCCCACTTGCCCCACGCGCCTGGCTGCTTCTTTCCGCTTCTTTCTTCTTCTGCTTTTGGCTGCACGCAAGGAAAGCAGCAAAAGTCTTTCTTTCTCTCCCCCAAACTCCGCCAGAAATGAGTCTTTGGGACCCTGCAAGGCCTCCTTCTCCAAGAGGCTGCGCCGGCAAAAACTCATTTCTGGAAGAGTTTGAGGTAGAGAGAGAAAGAAAGACTTCTGCAGCTTCTGCTGCTTTCCTTGCATGAAGCCAAAAGTCTCTCTCTCTCTCTCTCTTTCCCCCTGAGAACAGAGCTTGAGATGGTATCCTGCGATCCCAAATAAAGAACGATCGATCGGTAGGAAAACAGCGTGGGGAATTTTCCCGCAGACTTTTTGGGGGATTTTCCCAGAGACTCTGGTCCGTGGGATTTAAAAGTATGGGTTTGGTGGTCCCTGAGGTCCAAAAGGTTGGTGACCCCTGATCTAGTCCAACCCCCTGCTCAAACAGGAGACCCTAGACCATTTCAGACCAACGGCTGTCCAATCTCTTATTGAAAACCACCAGCGATGGAACATCAAAAACTTCTGGTGGCAAGCCGTTCCACTGGCTAATTGTCCTCACTGTCAGGAAATTTCTCCTCAGTTCTAGGTTGCTTTCCTCCCTGATTAGCTTCCACCCATTGCTTCTTGTCCTGCCTTCAGGTGCTTTGGAGAATAGGTGGACCCGCTCTTCTTTGGGGCAGCCCCTCAAATATTGTAGCCCAGCTATCATGTCCCCCCCAGTCCTTCTTTTCACGCAATTAGCCATACCCAATTCCTGCATCCATTCTTCGTATGTTTTAGCCTCCAGTACCCCAAGTAATAGGAGGAAAAATAATGGGAGAAAAATATGTAGTGCCCA
Source organism: Notechis scutatus (assembly GCF_049901735.1). Lineage (NCBI taxonomy): Eukaryota > Metazoa > Chordata > Lepidosauria > Squamata > Elapidae > Notechis > Notechis scutatus. Next base: position 3,838,133 of record NC_142013.1, on the reverse strand, counting down.
TTTTTTTAGGCCGCAAGATGTTAAAATACGAAACCCGAATCGCCGGCTCATTTTTCCAAGAGCAGACACAATGATTTAAATGCCATAAACTTTATGCTTACTTTTTAAATCCTCCAGCTGCATTGAATTTCATTTCCAAGAGAATGTGGATTGTGCCTTAGGAAAAATAATAAGATTTCCCTAGATGATGATGATGATGATGATGATGATTATTATTATTATTATTTTGCATTGGATTTCTAAACACCAAGACAACCAACTGGCTAGAATTCTCCTTGGCCCTATTTTCTTTTCCCACCTATTTCCCTGTCACTGAACCGCCTGACTTTTCTTTATTTCTGAATAAATCACTTTGCATGGGTAGGTAAGGGATGGGAACTTGTCTTTCAGCAGAATTAAAATTGGCCATGCCCATATTAGCAAGTCCCTGGCAGCCTTGAATCCACTTTGCCAAACAAAACAGAGACTGTAAGGCTGGCACTGTTGATATAATTTGCATGATGTAACAGCAATTAATCTTTGCCCTCCCAGTGTTAGGTTATTCTAAATATTCTGTTTGTAGTAAGCACAATATAAATAACCCTCAGGGAGTCTCAGGCCAAAATAATTCGAAACCCCCTTTCCCTCTTAATTATTAGCACCTATTTTGCAACGATTGCATTTTGATGTTGTTGTAGTCTGTCATTATGTTACTGAACCTTTTTGCTTTCGTTGGCTCATGATGGGAGTTATAATCCAGCAGGTTTGAGGAGGGCACTTTGCCACGTAAGCAGAGGGAGGCTGTATATCATTCTAAAACAATATAATAGAATAAGAATTAGAATAGAATAAGAATAAGAATAGAATAAGAATAAGAATAAGAATAAGAATAAGAATAGAATAGAATAGAATAGAATAGAATAGAATAGAATAGAATAGAATAGAACAAAAAGAAAGGATGGAGAAGAGAAAGGATAGAGTAGAGTAGAATTTAAAAAAGGGTGGAGAAGAAAAAAGAAGAGAAGAGAAGAGAAGAGAAAGGATGGAGAAGAAAAAGGATAGAGTAGAATAGAATTTAAAAAAGGATGAAGAAAAAAGATAGAATAGAATAGAAAGAAAGGATGGAGAAGAGAAAGGATAGTAGAGTAGAATAGAATAGAATTTTAAAAAAGGATGGAGAAGAAAAAAGGATAGAATAGAATAGAATAGAATAGAATAGAATAGAATAGAATAGAATTCTTTATTGGTCAAGTGTCATTGGACACACAAGGAATTTGTCTTTGGTGCAGAAGCGCTCAGTGTACATAAAGAAAAAATAAAATACATTCATCAAGAATCATAAGATACAACACTTAGTGATAGCTACAGATAACTAATAAGCAATCAAATCATACTAGGGAACAAATAAAACAATATAAATTGTAAAGATACAAGCAACACGGTTATAGTCATAAGTGGGAGGAGATGAGTGATAGGAACTATGAGAAGATTAACAGTAATAATAGTGCAGATAGCTGAACAGTGTTGAGGGAATTATTTGTTTAGCAGAGTGATGGCGTTCGGGGGAAAAACTGTATTTGTGTCTAGTGTTCTGGTGTGCAGTGCCCTATAGTGTCGTTTTGAGGGTAGGAGTTGAAACAGTTTATGTCCAGGATGTTACAGGACTTAAAAGCACAATGGAGCCCCAAATTGTATGTTATTAAGTGAGTTTGGCCCCATTTAATGACGTTTCTTGCCACCGTTGTTCAGCGAATCACCGCAGTCATTAAGTTAGTCACCCAGTTGTTAAGTGAATCTGGCTTCCCCCATCGACTTTGCTTGTCCGACGGTCACAAAAGGGGATCATGTAACCCCGGGAGGCTGCAACCGTCATAAATACAAGTCAGTTGCCAAGCGCCTGAATTTTGATCAGGCGACCACAGGGATGCTGGAACGGTTGTAACTGTGTAAAACGAACATAAGTCTCTCTTTTTTTGTTGTTGGTGCCATTGTAACTTTGTATGGTCACTAAATGAACTGCTGTAAGCCGAGGACTACCTATGGTAAGATTTCATTTATGCCTTTTGGGCCGCTTAAGGAGATCACAGCAAGATGCCAAAGGATTCATGCCACGAGAATTGATCCATAGAGTTAGTCCTTGATTTACAAATGTTTCTCCTAGCTTGAAGTTACAACAGCACTGGAAAAAGTGACTTACGACCGTTCCCCCCACTGACCACCATCGCATCATCCCATTGGTCACGTGACCAAAATTCGGGCGCGGAGCAACTGGCTCCTATTTATGACATGCCCTGGGGGGGGGGTGTCATGAGATCCCCTTTTGCGACCTTCTGACAAGCCAGAAACAGTTTATCCTACGCCACGCACTTTATCTCGATTTTTAGACTTCACATTTCCTGCGATGACCCGGAGTGTAACACAAACGTAACAAAATCCAAAGCGTAAATAAATGTCCTTTAATGCCTCCAACCTGGCCCCACTGTTCAATAATTCTCCGTTGGAGATAAAACTTATTCAGAAATAGTCTTCAAAAGAAAGCAATACAGTCCGAACTTAATGAGCAGGTAGAGGTGAAATAAAAAACCAAACAAACTAAAATGACATAATTTCCACAAGGAACCAGGATAAGTAATTACCAAACTTCAAGGAGATAACAAGGCAGAGTCTGTTGGAAGGACGCCAATCAAGATAACCAGCCCAAAATAAAACACGGCAACGCTGTGTTGTAACCGTCTCTCTTATATATTATTCTCCCCAGCTGCAACCAATGAGGGAGATCATGGCCGCTTCCTCTCTCGTAAGCCAAGTTGTTTCCTTCTCTGTTGCTCCCTGTGTGTCCTAGGATGAAGAAGGGATGGGCCTGGGTCCTCCTCTGACTACCCAGCCAGCCTGTGCCCTTCCCCAGCCTCCTCCACAACCTCCAGAGCCACACCTCCACTCCCTGTCGGCTGTTCCTCCTCTCCCTCAGAGTGTCTCCACCAGGGGCAGGACAGAACCTAAAACCATTAGGTTCGTTTCAGTTTCAGCCTCATTTCATTCAAAATTGAAAATGGATGAAATGTTCATTCAAAAACCAGATGAAATGTATCGGTAAAGGATACAGATGAACAGAGTTGGAAGAGTCCTTGTAGGTCATCTAGTCCAACCCCCCCCCTCCTGCCCAAGCGGGAGACCCTACACCATTTCTGACAGATGGCAGTCAAGTATCTTCTTGAAAGCTTCCAGGGATGAAGCTCCCACAACTTCTGAGTAACAGAATAATAACAAAATAACAGAATTGGAAGGGAGCTTGTAGGTCATCTAGTCCAACCCCCTGCCCAAGCAGGAGACCCTACACCATTACTGACAGATGGCAATCCAGCCTCTTCTTGAAAGTCTCAAGTGATGAAGTTCCCACAACTTCTGAAGGCAACTTCTGTTCCAGGGGTTGATTGTTCTCACTGTCAGAAAGTTTCTCCTTATTTCCAGGTTGAGTCCTCCTTGTTCAGTTTCCATCCATTATTCCTTGTCTGGCCTTTGGGTGCCTTGGAAAATAGCTGGACCCCTTCCTAATCTAGGAAGTGTAAACTTGCCTGATTTTGCTGGAAAAACAAATGCTGCTTGTTGGATATTGTACTAATATTGCATTCATAAAACCTCTCCCTCTCTCTCTTTCTCTCCCCTCCCCCCAGGTTATGTATGGGACATTGGTCGCTGTTCTAGTCTTACGCTCGGTGTATATAGTGTTATGGTAAGTAAGGACTTAACTACCAGATGGTTGCAGCTTAAGCCAAAGGTGTGAATTGCAGAGGAAGACATTTGAATGGCTGATTTTCTGATTAACGCTCAGCCTTCTGTTTTTCCACTGCTTGGGGTTTGTTCTGTGGGTTGCATAACCAGGGGGAAAAAAAGTATAGCCTACAGCTCCATTGTTTGTGTATCGACAACCTTACCACCGTGGCTCGTAAACTATTGGGATCCCAGCTGCAGAATTAAAATGGGAGAGCTCAGTTTGGCTAGATGAGTCACCGAGTGGCAAAGTGCCAGGGAGTTTCTCCGCCCAGGTGTTGCTACTTTGATGCTGCATGCAGGTAGACTTCTAACAGTTCAATTAGTGACCATTCGAAGATACAATGGCACTGAAAAAAGGGACTTGTGACCATTTTTTTCACACTCACGGCCGTTGCATCATCCCCACGGTCACGTGATCAAAATTTGGCTGCTTGACAACTGGCATGTACTTATGCCTGTTGCAGTGTCCTGGGGTCGTGTGATCCCCTTTTGCGACCTTCTTGACAAGTAAAGTCAAGGGGGGAAGCCAGATTCACTTAACAACGGTGTGACTAATTAACAACAGCAGTGATCAACGACGGCACTTAATAAACGTGGCGAGAAAAGTCGTAAAATACGAGTGAAACTCACTGAACGAATTGTTCACTGAACATAAATGTTGGACTCGATTGAGGTCGTAAATTGGGGACTACCTGTACCCACCCTCCCCATCTGCCTTGCAGAATACAAATGAACCTTCCCTAGGAAGCCCTGCCCCCCCCACCAAAAAATAGCACAATAACACGCAGTCCAAAGTGGCTTTGAGTGATTTAATCTTGTTCTTCCTTCCAGGGTCTACCCTTGGCTCCGAGGGTTGGGATACACATCCCTGACTGTTTTTTTGCTGGGCTTCCTCCTTTGGAACGTAGACAACATTTTCTGCGAGAAATTGCGGTAGGTGAATTTGGGGGGGCTTTTCCGTCCATTTCTGGCTGGTAGTGTTTAGTGTCGGGATTCCAGCAGTACCTCCAGTTAAATCATGAGTCTTTGAGCCAAACTCCCAAAACTTCCAAGGATTTATTTGGAAGTCAACATGTTGGCATGACCTCGGCGTAGCCGACTCCGAGACACGTAATTCACTGTCACCCTTGACCCTGCTTTTCCCCCCACCCCTCTGGGTGCATCATCATTCATATTCTCCAACAGGACACCTCCATAGCCAAGAGTCATCAATCTCCAGTTAGACTTTTGCGCCGCAGAAGCTTCAGTCATCTAATCAGTCTTTGAAGAAAATATGAATGGAATGTACTTTCGATTCCACACTGCTGCCTGCTCTTTGAAACTCCCCCCCCTTCTTTCTGTTGGCAACTATAAAATGTGCATAGAAAATGTTTTGTGAGTTGACATTTAGTCCATTTCCTTATGTCCATTTGCCTCAGCCATGAAAAATCAGTTCCGCCCCACTAAGTTCCAGTTAAGCTGATGTCGTGGTCCGCCAGCGGCCAGCAGAGTGGTGGCAGACACAGACAGTGAGGAGGTTGGGGAGGAACATGGGCCAGTCCTGGAGCCTGGGGAAGGCTCGGACGAGGGCTCTGCGTCGGAGGCAGAGATGAGGCCAGGGCCATCCAACATTTATCAGCTGCCTTCGGAGTTGCAGATCAGTGAGGTAGAAGAACAGCTGGAGCCTGTTCCCAGTCTGCGCACGCACAGAGCTGCCAGAAGAAGGGAACAGCTAAGGAACAAGGATCAACTTAAGAGTAAGGGCACAGGTGGACGGTGATTGGCCCCTCTCCTAGGGACTATAAAGGAGCGAAAGGGGAGAGGTGTTTGCAGGAGACAATTAGTTCGTTTAATTAGTGAGAAGATTTGTTTGTGACTCTCAGAGACTCCTTGCGAAGTATTTCCTTGTATATCGTTGCGCTTGGAAGCTATCGGCCTGGCAACTCTCCAAGCCCGATAAGCTCTCACCTTTCAAAGATTGTTCGCCATTTGCTGGGCGTGAATGCTAGGAATTCACATTAGGCTAATAAAAAAAAGGGGGTTTTGTCGGGACGAGGAGTTTGCTTTGTGATTTTGTGAAGCCTAGGTCAGAACCAGATGATTTATGGCGCCTGCCTATCCACAAGTATCTAGTCCAGGGGTCTCCAACCTTGGCAACTTTAAGCCTGGAGGACTTCAACTCCCAGAATTCCCCAGCCCTGGCTGGGGAATTCTAGGAGTTGAAGTCCTCCAGGCTTAAAGTTGCCAAGGTTGGAGACCCTGATATCTAGTCAAAGCACCGGTTAGCCCTAAATTGTCGCTAGATAAAAGAGTTACAACGGAATTCAAGGGAGGCTGGACTTGGATCGCTTGTGGGAACATCAGGATTCCAGGCTAATTCCTCTCTTTGACTCCACCACCAAGCTCTGCCTCGACACCTTGCAGTTCTCTGGAAAGAAAAACACAGCCAAATTTTTTTGCTCTGGTAGCCGGATGCAGCTAGTTTTGGAGCAACGGTGGCAATTCTCACACCAGGGCTCCAGCTCTCCTTTTGGTTTTGATTACTCCTGGCCTGGACTGCTGTAATGCTCTCTACGTAGGGCTGCCCTTGGAGAAAAGGTGATCCTTCAGATACGGGGGATGAGGAGCCCCCTAGATGCCCTGGAAGCCTCTCAGAGAGAGAACCTGCCTGACCATTGGACAAGCTCTACCCTGTTCTCACCTCAAAGTCGGCTTCATTTTCTCCGTAGCCACAGGATGCAACTTCTTTTTTTTAAAAAAACAATTTTATTAGTTTTTTAAAAACAAACAAACAAACAAAACATAAAAACATCCAGCTTTCTTTCATAAATATACAAACAGTGTGTCGGTTGGTTTACCAATTTTTTTGTGCATCCATTTCGTAGTCTCAATTATAGTTACATTATATAATAACTCATATTATCAATCAAAAATTATATACCCTAGTATCACTATCAAACAATCATTTGACTAACTTCTTAAAGGCTGTTTTGACAGATTCTCAAAAGAAACTAGAGTTTGCTGCGATGTCCCTTGGTCTTTGCAGGAGGCTAGGATCTAGAACAGGGGTGGGCAAACTTTTTGGCTCGGGGGCCTCATTGACTTTTAAAATTTGACAGACGGGCCGGGTCAGCACAAGATACGATACATATAAAAAACTGCAAAATCTCCGCAAAATCAAGTCACTGCGCCTAATGCACCACCTGGTGTCGAAATGCCTGTCATTACAAGTCAAAATCAAATGAATGCAATCATTCAATCATTCACATCAAACCTTAATTCTGTACCAATCTTCGGCGGGCCGGATTAAAAAGACCAACGGGCCGGATGTGGCCCGCGGGCCGTAGTTTGCCCACCCCTGATCTAGAAGGTGGCTTGAGAAGCCAATGTGTGACCTTGGCGGTTGTGTCTCTCTACAGGGGGATACGTGAGAGCCTGCCTCCGCTCGTGGGCGTTGTCACGCAGTTTCATGCTTGGTGGCACATCTTCACGGGACTCGGTTCCTACCTTCACATCCTGTTCAGGTATGTTCTCTTTCCTTTCCCAGGGGTTTCAAGGGGAAGGGGAGGAACTTCCTGCTCAAAAGTACAGCTGATCGGTCTCAGCTGTTTAATGACCAGGAACAAAGACATGATGAGCACAGGAGCATCGTAGCATCTTTGAGAAGATGAGGGATTTACACAACAGGATGGATGGATGGATGGATGGATGTGGATGGATGGAGAGGGAAGGAAGATGGATGGATGGACATTGGAGAAGGATGGATGGATGGATGGACATTGGAGAGGGAAGGAAGATGGATGGATGGATAGATGGATGGACATTGGAGAAGGATGGATGGACATTGGGGAGGGAAGGAAGGAAAGTGGATGGATGGATGGATGGATAGACATTGGAGAAGGATGGGTGGATAGACATTAGAGAAGGATGGATGGATGAACATTGGAGAAAGATGGATGGACATTGGAGAAGGATGGATGGATGGACATTGGAGAAAGATGGATGGACATTGGGGAGGGAAGGAAGGAAGGTGGATGGATGGATAGACATTGGAGAAGGATGGATGGATGGATAGAAATTAGAGAAGGATGGATGGATGAACATTGGAGAGGGAAGGAAGGAAGGTGGATGGCTGGATGGATAGACATTGGAGAGGAAAGGAAGGAAGGAAGGAGGGGGGATGTGTGGATGGATGGACATTGGAGAGGGAAGGAAGGAAGAAGGGTGGATGGATGGACAGACATTAGGGAAGAGAGGAAGGAAGGATCACAGCCTCATATCTGGTCTCAGAGGGGGGAGTTGAGTTCCAGAGGAGACCAGGCAGTGATGTTGACTCAAATTGATTTATCCAAAATGTTTCTTTTAATCTTCTTTTCTCCCCTTTCTTCTTCTGATTCTAGTTTATATTCCCGGACGCTTTACCTGAAATACAGGCCAAAGGTCAAGGTAAGTTACTAAAGACTCCGTCCAAGCGGGCTTTTCCCCCTTCCTCCTAATAGTTAAAGGCTTCTTAGGTAAACCTGAAGTAGTGGATAAGTGATTTTTTTATTTTTTTATTTATTGTAGAGAAAAACAAAAGTTACGGCATACATAGAATCTGCAGAGTCAATATAACATTGAGAAGAAGATTTAAGGGCTTCCAGCATCCAGAAATCTATATTTATTTTCTTTGATTGCGTTGAAAGATTTTATCACGTTTCATGCTTGCGTTTGCTATGCCAACATTTGCAGAATAAACAGTGTCTGTTTCCCCCCTGAGAATTTGTTGAGTTGTAATTTTATCACAAAGCCCCTCAGCTTAAAAGACATCTGAGAAAGTAAGGAAGCCAACAGGGAAGATTCCCAGCTATGCAGTTTGATTTTACTAGTAGAGGTAGTCCTCAGCTTACGACCACAATGGTAAGCCCGGAATCTCCACTGCTAAGCGAAACAAGTGCATTTTGCCCCCTTTTGCGACCTTCCTTGCCCCTGTTGTTAAGCGAATCACTGCAGTTGTTACATTTGTCACACAGTTGTTAAGCAAATCCAGCTTAGATGCTTGTCCGACGGTCGCAAAAGGGGATCACGGGACACACTGTGACCATCATAAATATGAATCGGTTGCCAAGTGCCCGAATTTTGATGATGTGACCATGGGGGGATGCTGCAACGGTCGTAAGGGTGAAAAATGGTTGTAAGCCCCTTTTTCAGTGCCGTTGTAATTTCCAGTGGTCACTAAACGAACTGTTGTAAGTCAAGAACTACCTGTAACTCCAAATTGGATTCTAGTTTGGTTAAGGCAGCCTATCAAAAGGTCTTTAGGGCGGTGATGGCGAACCTATGGCATGCATACCACAGGTGGCTCGCAGAGCCATGTGTGCGGGCACGCGAGCCCCAGTCAAACTTACCTGCGCATGCATGCATCCCCCAGCTGGTTTTCGGCCCATTTGAGGCCATTTTCACCCTCAGAGGCTCGAGGGAAGCCTCTGCAGCCTCGGGAGGCCGAAAAACAGGCCTTCGGGAAATACCGGAAGTGATGAAATGGGCCCGTTTTTCGGCCTTCCGCGGCTTCAGAGGCTTCCCTCGAGCCCCCGGGAGGGCGAAAACAGGCTCCCACGAGCTCCAGAGGCCCTGGGCCGTATCGAACAAAAAGAAATTCGACGTAGAGGAAAGTAAAGTCTTACACTTAAAAGTCCACATATAGACTGGGTGAAACCAGGCTCAATAGCAGGAACTGGGAGAGGGATCTTGGAGTCTTAGTGGACAACCAGCTAAATAGGAGCCAGCCGTGTGCAGCAGCAGCAGCCCAAAAAGCCAATGCAATCTTAAGTTGCATTCACAGAGAGATACAATCAAGATCAAGGGAGGTCCTAATACCACCCTATAAAGCCTTAGTAAGACCACACCTAGAGTCCTGCATCCAGTTTTGGTCACCACACTATAAAAAAGATGTTGAGGCTCTAGAAAGAGTGCAGAGAAGAGAAACCAGGATGATTAAGGGATTGGAGGCTAAAACATATGAAGAACATTTGCAGGAACTGGGCCTGGCTAGTCTAGGGAAGAGAAGGACCAGGGGAGACATGATAATGGTCTTCCAATATTTGAGGGGCTGCCCCAGAGAGGAGGAAGGGGTCAAGCTATTCTCCAAGGCCCCCAAAGGCCAGACAAGGTATAATGGATGGAAACTGAACAAGGAGAGAGATTCAACCTGGAAATAAGGAGAAACTTTCTGACAGGGAGAACAATCAACCGATGGAACAGAAGTTGCCTTCGGAAGTTGTGGGAGCTTCATTCCTGGAGGCTTTCAAGAAGAGACTGGAATGCCATCTGTCAGAAATGGTGTAGGGTCTCCTGCTTGGGCAGGGAGGGTTGGACTAGATGACCTATAAGGTCCCTTCCAACTCTGATTATCGGTTATCTCTTATCCGGAGGCTGAAAACAAGCACTTCTGGTATTTCCGGAAGGCCCATTTTTCAGCCTCCAAAGGCTGCAGAGGCTTCCCTCGAGCCTCCAGAGGGCGAAAACGGCCTCAAAAGGGCCCTAAGTCAGTTCGGAGACACGCGCATGCGCAGTGCAGGTCAGGGGACAGGGGGCAGGGGTGTTGCGCAGGGTGCGGGCGGGGCACATTGCATTGTGGGTGCCGGCACACTCACACTTTTGGCACACCACCATAAAAAAAATTTCGCCATCCCTGGGTCTTGAGGCTCTTAAAGTAATGAATTGTATAACCGATGAAAATTTGAATGACAGGTAATCCTCGGCTTACGACCATTCATTATGTGACCGTTGGAACTTAACAATGGCCCTGAATAAAAAGGGACTGACTGAACGCCTGTTTTTCACACTTTACGACCGTTGCAGCCCCTCCGTAGCCACATGCTCAAAATTCAGGCGCTTAGCAACCGACTCCTAGTTACGACGGTTGCGATCCCCCTTTTGGGGGCAAGCAAAGTCGGTGGGGGAAAGACAGATTCACTTAACAACCGGGTGACTTCTTCGGCAGTCGACCTAACACGCATGGCAAGGAAAGTCGGTAAAATGGGGCAAAAACTCACCCGCTGTCTCCCTTAGCAGCAGAAATTCAGGTCTCAATTGTGGTCTTAAGTTGAGGACTACCTGTATTCCCCCTCCCCCACTGGTGAACCAACCTATATTGTATACTAGCTGCTTCACTACGTGCTTCACTACGAAACTATGTGGTCAGGCTTAGTTTTTGGGGAGGAAAATAAGAGGGGGAAAAAATTCTGCCTCTGCCTACCAGCATCCATCGGTATCCATCTGGCTAGCATCCTGTCAGTGTGTGAGAGAGTTGAGGGCTGTTTGGAAACTGAAGCAGTATTTGTTGTGTGCGCAAGGAGACAGCAAGGAGCCTGGGCGTGGCTTAGCTCAACTGTTCTGTACTAAAAGCTGCTTGGTGCTGTGAAAGTGAAACTCCTCTGCTTGTGTTTTGCATTAGGAGCAGATTTCTTCTCAGGTGGGGAGGGGGAGTAGAACTCCTTAGCATCAGAGCGTGTTAATAATAATAATAATAATAATAATAATAATAATAATAATAATAATAATAATAATACAGGAAATACTCTAAATGCTCTGATGGTCATTTGGAAAAATCCTTTCTTAGTGAGCCCCTAGAAGCCAAGAGGAACATACGGGCCAAATTTCAAGTTTGTAGGCTTTACGGTTCTGGAGATTTTGTGATGATGTGTGAGGGGCATTTCGCTTTTATATAGATAGATAGATTATAAATGTCAGGCTACATTTCACCGGAGATCCCGCATTTGACCTGCGTCGGTGCGTTTGGTGTGATGCAGACGTTCATTGTCTCTTCCAATGCCCAGAGATTTGGGGAGTGAATGACAGGCGTTCTCGCCACCTGAAGGTATCCAAACCTCTGCTGTGCCTATTTCTCTTGTCTCGTTTGATTGATCGATATTCCCGGCCTCTTTTGAAATCCAGTACTATCAAGGGAAGCTCTTACTTAAGTCTGTGCGACGCAGACCTTCTGTTGTTCGAGGGAAGCAAAGCGCTGCTTTTATTCTTTCAAAAGAGGCTGAGAATAAGAATAAGCCCGTCCAAGACAAATCCCCGCACGGCCGATGTTTTATTCATTAGCCTTTCCTTCCGGAGCACAAGGTCGCATCCAGATAAGTCCCTCGACTTAGAAAGTCTCCAAGTTACAACCATCCAGATAAGTCCCTCGACTTAGAAAGTCTCCAAGTTACAACGGCAACTGGAAAAAAAAAGTAGAATCAATCGGCCCAGAGCTGGAAGGGACTCTCAGAGGTCTTCTAGTCCAACCCCCTGCCTCAAGCAGGAGGCCCTAGACCAGGGATGGCGAACCTTTTTGTTGTGGGGTGCCGAAAACAAGCGTGCACGCTTGATAGTGCCTTGCCAGCACCCACAATGCAATGGGCCTCTCCCCCTGCACATGGGCCTGCAAGCCCCCACCTTACCTGCACTGCGCATGCGCGCGTCTCCCGGCTGATTATCGGCCCTTTTTGAGGCCTTTTTTCACCTTCCCCGGAGGCTGGAGGGAAGCTTCTGCAGCTTCGGGAGGCCGAGAAACGGGCCTTCCGGAAAATACTGGAAGGGCCAGTTTTCAGCCTCCGGAGGGTCTCCTGGAGCCCAAGGGAGGCCATTTTCCCCCTCCTGGGGGCTCGAGAAAGCCTCTGCAGCCTTCGGAGGCCGAAAAACGAGCCCGTTTCAGCACTTCCATTTTGGGCACTTCTGGTATTTCCGGAAGTGCCAAAACGGGCTTGTTTTTCGGCCCCCTAAGGCTGCAGAGGCTTCTCTCTCGAGCCCCCAGGAAGGCAAAAAAAGGCCTCAAACAGGCAAAAAAGAAATCAGCTGGGAGGCGCACGCATGCGCAGTGCAGGTAAGTTTGGCTGGGGCTCGCGTGCCCGCACACAAATGGCTCTGCGTGCCACAGGTCCCCCATCACGGCCCTACACCGTTTCAAGGCAAGTGGCTGGCCAGTCTCTCCTGGGAGTTGAAGTCCACCGCTGACCTAGAGCATTGATGCAAACAGAAATACAAGACACAACCTTTCTGCTTTTTTCCAAAGCTTAATTTCCCCTGAAATTGATTTTTTTGTTTTATTACTTCATTGTTTTGATTTGTTTTATTGCTTTGCTTTGCTTTTTACTTTACTTTATTTTACTTTACTTTACTTTACTTTTTACTTTACTTTTTACTTTACTTTTTTACTTTACTTTACTTTACTTTACTTTACTTTTTACTTTTTTACTTTTACTTTTACATTGCTTTACTTTACTTTTACTTTACTTTACTTTTTACTTTTACATTGCTTTACTTTACTTTACTTTACTTTACTTTTTACTTTTTACTTTATTTTACTTTACTTTACTTTACTTTACTTTTTACTTTTTACTTTACTTTACTTTTTACTTTACTTTACTTTACTTTACTTTTTTACTTTTACTTTACTTTTTACTTTACTTTTTACTTTACTTTACTTTTTACTTTTTACTTTACTTTACTTTACTTTACTTTACTTTACTTTACTTTACTTTTTACTTTACACTTTACTTTACACTTTACTTTACTTTACTTTACTTTACTTTTTACTTTACTTTTTACTTTACACTTCTTTTACTTTACTTTTTACTTTACTTTACTTTACTTTTTTTTTACTTTTTACTTTTTACATTTTTACTTTACTTTACTTTTACTTTACTTTACTTTACTTTTTTACTTTACTTTACACTTTACACTTTACTTTACTTTACTTTACTTTACTTTACACTTTACTTTACTTTACTTTACTTTAACCTTACCTTACCTTACCTTACCTCACCTCACCTCACCTTACCTTACCTTGATTGATTGATTGAATGAATGAATGAACGAACAAACAAGCTGGAAGGGACCTTGGACATCTTCTAGTCCAGCCCCTTGCTCAAACAGAGAACCTACCTACCCCATTTCAGACAAGTGATTGTCCAGTCTTTTCTTAAAAACCTCCAGTGATGGAGCACCCATAAATTCTTGAGACAAGCCGTTCAACTGATGTTGTGGTTCGCCGGCAGTAGATGCGGATGGCTGAGGTCTCGGAGAGCGAGGACTCAGATGAGGGGCCTGCGTGGGATGCAGGGATGGGGCCAGGACCCTCAGGGAGTGGAGTGCGGCCTTTGGAGATGGTGGAGGCTGGCAGCAGTGAGGAAGAGGTCCTCATGGAGCCTGTGCTCAGTGTGTGTGCGTGCAGGGCTGCTCGAAGGAAAGAGCAGCTGCAGCAGCACGGGGCGACTCAGGAGTAAGGCTGCGAGGCAATGGCCCCTCCCTTAAGGGATAAAAGCCAGCCTGAGAGACCGGGATTCTTTGCAGGAAGCAAAGAAGTTTTCGCACTCAAGCCTCGAGGACGTTCGGGCTCTCTTCGTTTGTGTTTGGAGACTCTTTGTGTTTGAACTATTTCTTGGCAACTTTATCTAGTGTTCTTGGCATCCTTGCCCAACCTTGGCAAGGCTCCTTCTTATCAGAGGCAATTAGTTTGAAACAACCTTTGAACCGGGAAGGAACGGAATTCGTAAAGAATCATGAAAAGGTTTTGCTGTTACCTCCATTTCGTGTTCGTTTCCTTCGAACCAGGTTTGGGTCAGAACAACTGATTGATTGTTCAAAAAGTCAAGAAATTCCTCCTTAGTTCCCGGTTGCTTCTCCCCTTGATTAGTTTCCATCCGTTGCTTCTTTTCCTGCCTTCAGGTGCTTTGGAGAATAGCTTGACCCCTTCCTCCTCTCTGTGGCAGCCCCTCAAATATTGGAAGGCTGCTCTCCTGTCTCCCCTGGTCCTTCTTTTCATCAAACGAACATACCCAATTCTTTGTATGTTTCAATCTCCAGTCCCCTAATCCTCTTTGCTGTTCTTCTCTGCACACTTTCCAGAATTACATCCTTTTTATATCTTGACAACCTAAACTGGATGCAATATTCCAAGTGTGGCCTTACCAAGGCCTTATCTCTTCATGGTTGTCCCAAAAGTGGGTTTTTTTTTTTTTTTTCAAAAGACAACTGGATTTTCTTGGGTTTTTTTCCTTGAAGACATTTCACTTCTCATCCAAGAAGCTTCTTCGGTTCTTCAGTCAGAAGTGAAGAAGCTCCTTGGATGACAAGCGAAACGTCTTCAAGGAAAAAAACCAAGAAGGCCCAGCTGCCTTTTGAAAAAATAAAAAAAAACCACCTTTGGGACAATCAACATCTGGTTAAATCTCATTTTGTTTTGGGAATGTTTATGTCATGCCCCTGGTGGAGACTGACTCCGAGGGAGAGGAGGAACAGCCCACAGGGAGTGGAGGTGTGGCTCCGGAGGTTGTGGAGGAGGCTGGGGAAGGGCAGAGGCCGGCTGGGCAGTCAGAGGAGGACCCAGACCCATCCCCTCTCCATTCTAGGTCACGCAGGGAGGAGAGGATAAGGGAGAGACAATGGTCTACTGGGGAGGAAAGGGCCTTGATCCCCTTCATGGGCTGCAGCTGTGACAACTGAATAAGAGGACAGACATGCGTAAGGGCGAGCGCTGGAAACAAAGCATGGAAATATCTCATGTTTATGGTTCCTCTACGAGTTTGGTGTCCTTCCCAGTGTGTGTTCTGTTATCTGCAGACGTCCTCCAGCCCTTATCTTGCCTGGTTTGTGTTGCTTTTTCCCTTCTTCTTGTAGCTGTTTGTGTGGGAGTTTTTTTGTCTTCCGTAGAGGATATTTGGAGCTTGGAAGCAAAGTGAAGGAATAAAAGGGGCTTCACCTGTTTTTTGTGACTGTGTTTATTTTGTATCCCACCCTGGGTCATCACAGTTTACTGGATACCACCTAACTGAATTAACGATACAGGCAAATCCTTGACTTCGCAACATTTTGCTTAGTGACCGCTCAAAGTTACAACGGCCCTGAAAAATGTGACTTACGTCACCGTTTTTTTCACACTTAATGGCCGTTGCAGCATCCCCGTGGTCATTTGATCCAAATGCAGACGCCTGGCACCCGACCCATTTTATGACGGCTGCAGCGTCCTGGCGTCACGGGATCATCTTTTGCATCCTTCTGACCAGCAAAGTCAGCGGGGAAGCTGGATTCGTTGAACAGCTGCAGCGATTCACTTAACAACGGTGGCAAGAAAGGTCGTTAAAAATGGGAGGTAAAATGGGAGAATGCAGTATTGCGGGCTTACTCTGCCCTCTGCCAGCAGTTCGATCCTGACCAGTTCAACGTGGACTCAGCCTTCCGTCCTTCTGAGGTCGGTACAACGAGGACCCAGATTGTTGGGGGCAAGAGGCTGACTTTGTAAACTGCTTAGAGAGGGGCTGGAAAGCACTATAAAGTGGTATATAAATCTAAGTGATATTGGGAAGAAGGAAGGAAGGAAGGAAGGAAGGAAGGAAAGGAGGGAGGGAGGAGGGAGGGAAGGAAGGAGGGAGGGAGGAAGGAAGGAAGGAAGGAAGGAAGGAAGGAAGGAAGGAAGGAAGGAAGGAGGGAGGAAGGAAGGAAGGAAGGAAGGAAGGGGCAAGAGGCTGACTTTGTAAACTGCTTAGAGAGGGCTGGAAAGCACTATAAAGTGGTATATAAATCTAAGTGATATTGGGAAGGAAGGAAGGAAGGAAGGAAAGGAGGGAGGGAGGAGGGAAGGAAGGAAGGAGGGAGGAAGGAAGGAAGGAAGGAAGGAAGGAAAGGAGGGAGGAAGGAAGGAAGGAAAGGAAGGAAGAAAAGGAAGGAGGGAGGGAGGAAGGAAGGAAGGGGCAAGAGGCTGACTTTGTAAACTGCTTAGAGGGGCTGGAAAGCACTATAAAGTGGTATATAAATCTAAGTGATATTGGGAAGGAAGGAAGGAAGGAAGGAAGGAAGGAAGGAAGGAAGGAAGGAAAGGAGGAGGGGAGGGAGGAGGAAGGAGGGAGGGAGGAAGGAAGGAAGGAAGGAAGGAAGGAAAGGAGGGAGGAAGGAAGGAAGGAAAGGAAGGAAGGAAGGAAGGGGCAAGAGGCTGACTTTGTAAACTGCTTAGAGAGGGGCTGGAAAGCACTATGAAGTGGTATATAAGTCCAAGGGCTATGGCTATTGTGGTCGTAAGCCAACCTGTATTACTTTCTCCCCTTGGGATAAAAACCTAACATGCATAAAACATATAGAGATTAAGTACAAGTAGTCCTCTACTTACGACCTTTCTCGCTGCAGTTGTTAAGTTTGCAACGCGATTGTTAAGTGAACCTGGCTTCCCCCATTGCCATTTGCTTGTCAGAAGGTCGCCAAAGCGGATTATGTGACTCCGCTGCAACCGTCATAAATACGAGTCACTTGCCAAGTGTCTGAATTTTGATCATGTGACCCAGGGGGATGATAACAACGATCTTAACTGTGAAAACCGGTCATAAGTCCCTTTTTTCAGTATCGTAGTAACTTTGAATGGTCACTAAATGAACTATGGTTAAATCAAGGACTACCTGTAATTACTGCAGATCAATAATAACCAGGTGAGCTTCTTCAGGGAGGTAAGTTTCCTTCCTTCCTTCCTCCCTCCCTCCCTCCCTTCCTTCCCAATATCACTTAGATTTATATACCACTTTATAGTGCTTTTATAGTCCTCTCTAAGCAGTTTACAGAGTCAGCCAATTGCCCCCAACAATCTGGGTCCTCGTTTTACCCACCTCACCTCGGAAGGACGGAAGGCTGAGTCAACCTGGAGCCAGTCAGGATCGAACTGCTGGCAATGAGCAGTGAGTTAGCGTACAATAATGCATTCTAACCACTGCGCCACTACAGATCCTTCTTTCCTCCCTCCCCCCAGTAGCCCTTAGACTTACATACCGCTTTACAATGCTTTCCAGCCCCTCTCTAAGTGGTTTACAGAGTCAGCCTCTTGCCCCCTTCCTTCCTTCCTTCCTCCCTCCTTTCCTTCCTTCCTTTCCTTCCTTCCTTCCTCCCTCCCTCCCTCCTTTCCTTCCTTCCTTTCCTTCCTTCCCTCCTTTCCTTCCTTCCTTTCCTTCCTTCCTTCCTTCCTTCCTTCCTTCCTTCCTTCCTTCCTTCCTTCCTTCCTTCCTTCCTTCCTCCCTCCCTCCCTCCCTCCCTCCCTCCTTTCCTTCCTCCCTCCCTCCTTTCCTTCCTTCCTCCCTCCCTCCCTCCCTCCCTCCCTTCCTTCCTTCCTTCCTTCCTTCCTTCCTTCCTTCCTTCCTTCCTCCTTCCTTCCTTTCCTTCCTTTCCTTTCCTTTCCTTCCTTCCTTCCTTCCTTCCTTTTCCTTCCTTCCTTCCTTCCTTCCTTCCTTCCCTCCCTCCCACCCTCCCTCCCTCAGTGGTTTACAGAGTCAGCCTCTGGCCCCCAACAATCTGGGTCCTCATTTTACTCACCTCGGAAGGAGGGAAGGCTGAGTCAACCTGGAGCCAGTCAGGATCAAACTGCTGGCTATGGGCAGTGAGTTATCCTGTCATACTGCTTTCTAACAACTGTGACTCCACATCTCCCTCCCTCCCTCCCTCCCCCTCCCTTTCCTTCCCAATAGACTTACATACCGCTTCATAGTGCTTTCCAGCCCCTCTCTAAGCAGTTTAGAGTCATCCTTTTGCCCCCAACAATCTGGGTCCTCATTTTACCCACCTCGGAAGGAGGGAAGGCTGAGTCAACCTTGACCCCCTCAGGATGGAACTGCTGGCAGTGGGCAGAATTAGACTGCAATACTGCATTCTAACCACTGCCCCACTATGGCTTGTTCTTTCCTTCCTTCCCTTCCCTCTCCCTCCCTCTCTCCCTCTGTCTTTCTTTCCTTCCTTCCTTTCTTTCTTTTTCTTTCTTTCTTTCCTTTCTTTCTTTTTCCTTCTGTCAGATGGTGCTCCATTCAAAATACAAGGAAGAAATACTTAAGACTCCATAGATTAGAGAAAAGATGTCTTTGACTGAAAATGAAGTGGTAGCAACCGTAGAATTCTGAATCTGAGAAAATTAGGCGCGCCAATCACACATACAAAGTGCTGGAAATGTTCCCACCCCCCATAGTTCAAATGATTCTTCCAATTAAACGTTGTGAATATGATCATGTGGGCATCTTCAGGGGGTGATGAGGCCTCTGTCCGTTGACCTTGGCATGTTTTGATAAAGGTTTGCTCCCCCACTCCTCATTTACACAACACAAGAATGTAACACCTCCAGCTCGCTTCCCAGACTTTACACCCCCGTTACTTATGGCAGCCAAAAGATGCAAAGCAATAGTAGAAGATCTTGAAGGCTGACACCTTCCTTCCTTCCTTCCTTCCTTCCTCCCTCCCTCCCTCCTTCCCTCCCTCCCTCCTTTCCTTCCTTCCTTCCTTCCCCCTCCCTCCCTCCCTCCTTCCCTCCCTCCCTCCCTCCCTTTCCTTCCTTCCTTCCTTCCTTCCTTCCTTCCTTCCTTCCTTCCTTCCCTCCCTCCTTCCTTCCCTCCTTCCTTCCCTCCCTCCCTCCCTCCCTCCCTCCTTCCTTCCTTCCTTCCTTCCTTCCTTCCTTCCTTCCTTCCTTCCTTCCTCCCTCCCTCCTCCTTCCCTCCTTCCTTCCCTCCCTCCCTCCCTCCCTCCCTCCCTCCCTCCCTCCTTCCTTCCTTCCTTCCTTCCTTCCTTCCTTCCTTCCTTCCTTCCTTCCTTCCCTCCTTCCTTCCTTCCTCCTCCTCCTTCCTTCCCTCCTTCCTTCCTCCCTCCCTCCTTCCCTCCCTCCCTCCCTCCTTCCTTCCTTCCTTCCTTCCTTCCTTCCTTCCTTCCTTCCTTCCTTCCTTCCTTCCCTCCCTCCCTTCCTTCCCCTCCTTCCCTCCCTCCCTCCCTCCCTCCCTCCTTCCTTCCTTCCTTCCTTCCTTCCTTCCTTCCTTCCTTCCTTCCTTCCTTCCTTCCTTCCTTC